>NC_138228.1:1790302-1795302 GCF_964197995.2 Scardinius erythrophthalmus | reverse complement strand
TGATGCCACCCGTAGCGCCCCTGGCTCAGCGCAGTCTTGCAGCTAGAGAGGATATGCTGGAGGCTGGGACGTTGGTGGCCACAAAGCTGGCAGGGCTCCTCTGTGCCGTACCAGTGGTGCAGATTTTGGGGACTTGGGAGAGTGTCATACGTGGCCCTGATCAAGAAACTTAGCCTTGCTTGGGGCAACTTCCATAGATCCGACCACGTGATGGACCTGTCAGTGACAGCCTCCCAGGTAGTCCATCTACCTTGCTGGGGTTGGGTAACTGCCATAACCTTGTAGCCCTCCTCTTCCCCCCTCCTGACTTCTGAAATCACAAGTTGTTTCCTTTCCTCCCTTGAGGCTTTCGACCATGGCTTGGATGGTGTCCGCCATCCAAGACCTGCTGTGCCATACTGCACCGCCCCTACGACCTCCTGATGTTTTAGCCGAGTTATGGCCTGGTCTAATGCCTGTGAAGCATCCCATCTTCTTCCTGTTCTAACTTGGACTTTGGCACTCTGTACCGCTGGGTCAGATGAATCCTTTAGTTCAAACAGCAATCTCACCTTCTCCAGTTTGTAGCCCAAGCTGATGGTTTTCAGCGGAAGTCTCAAGGTGTTCCTTCCGAATAGAGCTGCCCTTGACAGGCATCGGGGAAGGCCCAGCCACTTCCTGATGTAATTGTTTGCCTTAGCGTCCATCTTCTGGACTGCTGAAGAGGGGATGTCACACAGCTTTAAGGGCCACATTAGGCGATTGAACAGGGTGAACTGGTAGCACCAGACCTTGAACTTGCCAAGTAGGTGGCTTTGGTCGATCTTCTTCAGACCAGCAGTGAGCTGTGCCGTCACCGAGACTGCCATGTTTTTGTCTGACAGATCAGCTGTATATAGCCTTCCCAAGCTTCTCACCGACTGTTCTGCCAGGCGTGGAATCTCCTCGCCATCCACTGTGAAGGCGATGTCGTCTCTCCTGGCTCCTTTGCGGATTGAGACACTGCGAGACTTGGAAGGCTTTATCTTCATCCTGGCCCATGTCAACAGTTCCTCAAATCTCTTTAGGAGTCTGTGAGTGCACGCTGCTGTTTGTAAGAGTGTGGTGATGTCATCCATATAGCATCTGATGGCAGGAAGACGCTGCCCTGCTGGGGATCTGACTCCCTTAACCATCTGTCTTCCTCCAACTAGGATGACCTCAAAGGCTGCTGTGAAAAGAATTGGGGAGATTGAACAGCCCATGGCTATTCCTTTCTGCTGATGATACCATCCAGTTGTTACGGTTGATGTAGAGTAACACACTTGGAGGTTATTAAAGTAGGTGGTTATGAGACTCTGGATGCTTGGTGGGATGTGGAAGAAGCTGAGGGCGTGCCAGATTAGCTGGTGGGGGACTGACCCATAGGCATTAGCCAGATCAAGCCAGACTACGTGGAGGTCTGACTTGTTGCGTTTGGCTGTCTGGATCTGTTCCCAAATTACCGTTGAGTGCTCCACACAGCCTGAAAACCCTGGTACGCCTGCCTTCTGGCAGCTGGTATCTATGTATTTGTTGGCCAGGAGGTAGTTGGACAAGCGGCTCGCCATCACCGAAAAGAAGATTTTTCCTTCCACATTTAGAAGCGCAATGCCTCTGAATTGGTTGATGTTTCGGGAGTCCTTTTCTTTTGGGATAAAAGTGGTGAATGCCTTGCACCATGCAGGTGGGATGGATTTAGTTTTCCAAGCAACACTCATCATCTTCCACAATAGCCTCAAGGTCATGGGGCATCTCTTATAGACCTTGTATGATACCCCATTTGGTCCAGCTGCTGAGGCCGCTCTTGCTCGAGACACCACTTGATTGATTTCCGACCATTTCGGAGGGGTGGTATCGAACTTTGATGAAGGCTCAGGTGGTTTTGGAATGTAGCCAGGTGAACCAATGGGGCTTTCCCGAAGCTCATCACTTGTCTGGGTTTTTATATAATCCTCCAGCTCCCGTTCAGTGATGTGCAGTGTCCCTGATTTCTTTTCCTCCAACAACCCGCGCGCATACCTAAAAGGGTCACGTACGAAGCTCGACCTTGCTTTCTCCTTGCGGCTTCTACGTCTCCGAATCCTCTCTGCTCTCCTTAACAGCCCAAGTTTGACTCGGATCTGGTCCCACAGGTTTTTTAGGCCCTCCTTTTCGTGGTCTTCTGATCTTTTCCATGCTTTCCGTAGGAGGCGGCGCTCTTTCACTAGCTGGTGTATTTCCCTCTCACGTCTGCCGTACTGCTTTGGGAGGCTCTTCCTTTGCTGCAGCACTCCAAATCTTACTTTTCCTTCCTCATAGATGATGTCACCGAAGATGTTCAACTTAGCGATTGTGTTGCCTTTCAGGGCATTCTGAAGGGATGTATACAGACTCTCGTCGAAAATTCTCCACTCGTTCTTTTCGCTGGCTTTCGGCCATTTGACCTTGACTTTCCGGCAAGGCATCGTGGTTGTGGCTCTTTCGGGTTCTTCGCTTGCGATGTCTCGATATTCGGGCTGCTGCATTTGTGGCGGATGACTCACAACCACTTGGGGGGGCTGTTCTGGCGTCGTTCTCCCAGGTGCAATTGTGGGATCTGTAGCGCTGTGGTACTCGACCGGGCTACTGTTCCTCCTTGTCTGATCTGCTGCTGCAGTGCAAGCTTGCGCCTGGGTATTCCTGCCGCACTTTGCCTTCCCCTGATGGATTCGCAGGCCGAGGTATGTGGTCACTTTGCTCCATCCGCAGCTACATTCTCTTAGGATCCTTTCTTTATTCGTTGTGTCCGTTCCAGTCGTTACCGGGTTATCTGTCCAGTTTGGTCCATCTTCCATCCCGCCTCTCGGTGGACCATCGGGCTGTTTTCTCTTTACTTTGCTTGTAGTTAGTTAGGGAGTTTGTGAGGCAGTTGCTTCACAAACGTGCGGACAGGGTAACTAGCCCCTTCGCCCCTGGTGCAGTCTTTCCTGCTGCCAGCCAGTCTTCCCTGGCAGCCCTCCAGTCTTTCCTGGAAGCCAACTGTTCTATTCACAGTAGTCACTGGTGAGCCAGAATGACTAGTTGTAAGCACAGGTGAGACCACCTGCAAGGCATTTCTGCCTGACGCACTTCCGCCAGTGCCTTATGGTCTGGCTGCAGGGTCGTCAGCCGGGAGCCACCCTTCACAGATGTTTCGCCCCTTTAATCCCGGAACATCTCTGGGTGGTGGAGCAGCGACAGGGACGTCTCCCTGCCGCCCCCTGCAGCCAGCCTTAGGATCCGTCTTTCCCCCAAGCCCTGTCTTTTCTACGAAGCCAGAGCCAAAAGCTCCCTTGCTCTGCCTCTTCTGCTAGCTCCTTGCGAACTCTCTCTAGTTTGGCACCTCTGATGCCAAGGGTCTTAAGGAGTCGCTGGGTGGAGGTTCCAGTGAAACCCCTGCAACCCACTTCTACTGGATAGGTGTATGCTCTCCACCCAGCTTGTGCGCATGCAGCTGCCAGTTCTGCATACCTCTCCTTTTTTCTTTCGAAGGCGGCCTCCAGCCCATCCTCCCATGGCACGGTTAATTCGGCCATAACAACGGTCTTCATGGCGATGGACCAAATTACGATGTCTGGCCGCAGGGAGGTTATTGCGATCTCCTGTGGGAACTTTATCTTAATTTTAATCAATTTTTCATCAACCAATTGCCTGGATTTAAGAAGCAAATATAACAGACAATAATCATGGAGGCGCCCGCGTGGTCACTTGCATTGCACATCAGCTGGAGCGCATCTCATCCTAACTTAAAGTCCTCATGAAATCAAAATTGACCATATTTACTTTGTTTGCCTAAATTGATCGTTTTGTGGTGAACAATTCATCCATGCAAGTCAATCCACACAAAAAAAATTTTTGGCTTCATAATCTTTAATCAAAATCTGAAAATGCCCCTCCCCTCTGCATTGGAGGACCTTCTCTGATGACGTAGGTTTGAGGAATTGGTTTGGGCAACGCTTAACCACTCCCCTCAAACCGTTAGTCTGCTGTGAGCAGAGATGGAGAGGAGGAGCGCTAGAGTAAAACCCTGCCCTCTGTTCAATATTCCTTTTCACTGGGAAATGCGTCACAACACTGGAGAAAAGTCGTTTGCAACTTCCGGTTCACGCGGACTTTAACGAAACTCAGTGTATGCCTCACACAGACATGACAAATACATAAAATACACAAAGCTTAAAATGTCTTTAAACGAAATAATTCAAAACGAAAAGAAAAAGGCTACTCTCTGATTAGCCTATGTTAATCCATTATGTGCATTTCTCTCTATAGGCGCGTAACGCGCGTTCATATATGGCGATCGTCAACTTCATCTTTGCAGTCGACACTGTCAGAAAACACTAGTTTATTAATGAAAATTAATACACGCGTCACCGGATTTACAAATGCACATCTTGCTTGTTGCACGCACACATATTATGTCGAAATAACGAGATATTATGTTGAAATAACATTATTATTAATAATAGCCTATACATCTTTTAGAATATTTGATTGAATGCTGAATGTTGCGCTTGTTCAATTTAATAAAATTAAAACTTTAATTGTGATCATTAAAATAATTGAATATTAAATATTTAGTGGCCAAGTTTTGCGCAACTCCCCGTCAATGATCTAGCACCCCCTCAGCACATGCGTTAAAAATTCTCTGGAGCTGCCCCAGAAGCAATAGGCAGTGTCATTTTTTATTTTTTTTTCGTTACCTCCAACCCCCGTTTTGAGTCGCCGGATCCACCCCCCCCCCCCCCCCTCTGCGCTCCGGGACCTCCCACTTTACAAATTAAGCACTGCCTATAATCCATCGCGCTCTTTAAGGTCACTAAATTCGAGGCGTTTGGTCATACCTAGGATATCCAGATCCACCAAAGGAGGGAGAGCATTTTCACATTTAGCACCAAAACTCTGGAATAGTCTTCCTGATACTGTTCGTTGCTCAGACTCGCTCTCCCAGTTTAAAACTAGATTAAAGACGCATCTCTTCAGCCAGGCATTCATATAATATTTTT
>NC_138228.1:1782802-1785302 GCF_964197995.2 Scardinius erythrophthalmus | reverse complement strand
CATAAATGTATTATTATGTATTTTTATTAAACTTATTGAGTGTAGGCCTATAAATCAGCAGCAAAAAGTAATTCTTGAAAAAATCTGCACAGTAATTTTATCAAATCTACACGTTAATAAAAACAAATTGCTATTAGTACTATTAGTATAAAATTCAATTAGGCAATCATACATTTCTCAATTTTATATTTATATATTAATGTCAAGAATTTAGAAGTGTATTTATATAGCCTACGCTACACTACACAGAAATAATACACACTTAAAATTATGCTTATTTTAAATGCATTGAGCAGGCTAGGTATAAAAAAATATAGGCTTTTAATAATCTTTCAGTGCGCAAAACCATGATAATATGAAACGCTTCAAAACAGAGCGCGTATGCGCATCGCGGGTGCAGAATGATGTGCTCAAAGCGACATGGAGTCACAGCAAGTGTGCATTTAAAAGTTCACGGCACAAAGCGAAGACATGTCGAGCGCACAAATACTAGTGTTTATCCGTCCAACAGTTTATTGATCATTTGTTTCTTCAGTTTTAAATTCCAGTTATTGTGCGTTTGATGCCGATTCATAGTCCTTGTGCTGTTTGTGATCTAACAGGCACACGGTAGCGAGTCGTTTAAAAACAGCAACAAACTCCAACAAAATAAAGTCATTTTCTGCAAATCCACAGCCTTTTCTCTACAGATCAAGCATTATAATGTTAATATATCATATTGAAGAGAGTTTTACCGTGCATCCTGCTGTAACCGGCAGAGGCGCGCGCGCTGTTTGAATAACGTTAGTTAGCTGTTACTGAATGGAGATTGACAGCCGCAGAGGAGGGAAAACGAGTTTCCGTAAACTTTAATGATGTAATACGACATCTGTCCCTCACATTAAGCTATGGAATGGCCTCAGATGACTTTGTCACCCAAACTGACGTGAAAAAAGCGCGAGGCGCCGAAAAGCGCGCTGTTTGCATCCCTGTGTGATACTATAAAGTATTGGTAGGCTATATTATTCAAACAGAGTACGAACATAAATGTATGCTATTCTACCTGGAGTAGATATTTATGTTAAAACAATGTCAATGCTCGATGATGCATTTGGAGCTCACCTTTCTTTTAAAAAAAACTGAGTGCGCAACTGCTTGCCCTCATTTGCCTTTCTCTCTTTAATCTTCTTTTCTTTTCGTTTTTGAGCCCCTTATTTTCCTTTCTTAAGGAAAAACATGACTCTTCCCCTGTCTTCCTAGTTCCTATCACGGATCACTCCAGCTCGTCCTGTCTCTCATCAACTAATTCACCGCGGGTCCGTAGCAGAAGCACCTGACCTGCGAGTCGTACCATTTACATTCATTCGAGAGGGGTGGTGGGGCCATGCACAGCATGAAAATGACTTTTTTATACCAAACCAGTGCCTAACTACAAGTTTAGTTTTGCACAGGAACTTTTTTATTTGTACATAAATGCTATACAAATGTTAGTGCATGTATATGTATGTATAGAAAACTGACTTCTAAGGGCCCCCCCCTGCCTCGGGCCCTGGGAACTCGGTACCCTTTATCCCCCCAGTCCGACGCCCCTGCTCACACACACACTCACTCACTCACACACACACACTCACTCACTCACACACATACTCACTCACTCACACTCTCACTCACACACACACACACTCACTCACTCACACTCTCACTCAAACACACACACTCACTCTCACACACACACTCTCTCTCTCACACACACACCTGAGTGAGTTTTTCCCCCAGACTGCTGAATCAGTTGTTAATTCTGAAGCTGCTGGTTCACAAGGCGAGTCACTGTAAACATGTATGATCCGGCCGTTTGAGTTTGTCTGGATGTTGTAAAGTTATTGGTGTCCTGCTGAATCCGATCACCAATGGGAAGCGTTTCTGAAGCAGAGTTCAGAGTTCAGCACGGGTGTGATTTGAGTTGCAGTCGTCGATCAAAACCTCTCTTTATCTGGGACAGTCAAGATTAGCGGAGGTGAACTCGCTCCTTCATCGTGATTGGCTGATGTCCTGCTGGTCTTCGGGGAGTCGTCCCAGTTTTTTCACTCAGCGTTCAGCCAATCACAGGGAGCGCTGCAATCCGATTGGCCGCTCAGTTCGCCAGTCCAATCGGTGTCTAGACTTCCCAGCTGGCATTGCAGCAGCGTGTGTGTTGGTGTTTGAGTGTAGAGCTCCTCTTATCTCGTCGTTTGTGTCTCTCTTTCTCTCCTACATCACAACTCTTGTGCTTACGATATTCGCCGTGGCTTTTACATTTGCGTTTATTGTGTGAGACATTAACATTGCAGTAAAACACACTCTGATGGCGTTTCATGATCACAGAGAGGGGGGAAGGGGGGGTAACTTTGCTTTTCATTTATTACTTAAAGCTCACTTGAAGTTCTTCGATACCACAGTAAAAAACTACTAGCCTAACTGATAAAGTTCAAATATTATTAGAGACAAGTGAACAGTCAGTAATAAAATAAGAACAAATACACAA
>NC_138228.1:1757802-1777802 GCF_964197995.2 Scardinius erythrophthalmus | reverse complement strand
GACCAATCACAACAGACTGGGTCATCTGACCAATCAGAGAGTAGACCAATCACAACAGACTGGGTCATCTGACCAATCAGAGAGTAGACCAATCACAACAGACTGGACCATCTGACCAATCAGAGAGTAGACCAGTCACAACAGACTGGGCCATCTGACCAATCAGAGCAGAGTAGACCAATCACAACAGACTGGGCCATCTGACCAATCAGAGCAGAGTAGACCAATCACAACAGACTGGGCCATCTGACCAATCAGAGCAGAGTAGACCAATCACAACAGACTGGGCCATCTGACCAATCAGAGCAGAGTAGACCAATCACAACAGACTGGACCATCTGACCAATCAGAGCAGAGTAGACCAATCACAACAGACTGGACCATCTGACCAATCAGAGCAGAGTAGACCAATCACAACAGACTGGGCCATCTGACCAATCACAACAGACTGGGCCATCTGACCAATCAGAGCAGAGTAGACCAATCACAACAGACTGGACCATCTGACCAATCAGAGCAGAGTAGACCAATCACAACAGACTGGGTCATCTGACCAATCAGAGCAGAGTAGACCAATCACAACAGACTGGGCCATCTGACCAATCAGAGCAGAGTAGACCAATCACAACAGACTGGGCCATCTGACCAATCAGAGTAGACCAATCACAACAGACTGGGTCATCTGACCAATCAGAGCAGAGTAGACCAATCACAACAGACTGGGCCATCTGACCAATCAGAGCAGAGTAGACCAATCACAACAGACTGGGCCATCTGACCAATCAGAGCAGAGTAGGCTTGTGAAAATGAGGGGTTTAGAGAGACTGAAACTTTGAACAAACAGTGTTAAGCCTCTTTGGGAAATGAGGTGATGTGCAATGTATATTATGAGGAAATTAAAGTGTTTTTGACGTATTCTAGGAGACTCCAAAAGAAAATTAGGGCACTTAAATAAATGTATTTCGTTTTTATTAAATCAGTGAAGCTTAATAAATTAAAGATAGCACTTGCTAATACTAATACCATAATGTATAAATACTTACAATTGAAATATCTATATTTTGCATTAGAGAAATTAGTATTTGGGGTGAATTTATGAATCTGTCTGATCTGATCAGTGTTTCTCAGAGATCTGCTGTTGTTTCGTTCACTTTCGAGAGTCACACGTATAGTTAACAGATGCATAATTCATTCAGTCTTCCGTGAAATATTTAAGCATTTAGAGCAATTCTGTTCTGAGGCTGAAGAGACTGAAAATAGAGCCTTTTCTGGGAAAACTTTCTGCAGCTTATGCATTTATCTGCAGAACAAACGTCCTGGAGTCAGTCACATGACCTCGGGACAGGTGTGTGTGTCCGCGTGGATCAGATCGGTTGGTGTTTCTCTGTGTGTTGAACACGAACAGACGGTCTCGAGTAACTCGGGTCTTTCACCGTCCGCTCAATCCTGCATCTGTCAATCAAACGCAGCCTCTGCCGCTGTCATGGCAATGCATGCATAAATTAGCATGTATTTGCATAAGAACCCGCTTGTTTTGCAAATGCCATTTTCTCTTTCTTTATCTCTTACTTTCTCGATTCATTTTTTCATTTCTTTCAGTTTTTCATAACAAATGGCATTTGCTCCCATCAAACCTTTCTGGAAATGTCGGAACGAGTTTTAGAGTCTCAATGGCCACACACACACACTCTGTAAAGAGACAAGCGCGTTTGAATATGGGAGTGAATCCCCTAAATTATCCTTCTGTTTGTACGGATCATGACTCGCTACCGAAATTGCAATGATTGACACTTTGTGCTGATAAAGCAATCGAGTGTGAACTCTGTGTACAGAACAGGATTAAACACTTGACACCGAACTGAACTGACATCTGAATCTGTACATGTCTAATGTGAACTCAGATGATCTGCGCTGTGATATTCGTGTCAGGGAAAGATTATCGTCATAATTGAGCTGCATTTGCAAATTTCAGCTGTACAGTTTAGTGTGATCTGGCCTGAAATACTACTCAGATTCTCCTCTATGGCAGTTTGAGTGATGAAATACACAGTCAGACCAAATGCACCAAATCTTGCACTTTATGTTGTTGTATTTGCACACAAAAAATGCTTTTTTTTTTTTTGTTGTTGTTGAGCAGAGGAAAAATAAATAAAAACTTGCTTATTGTGAACTCCATATGATTTCTTTGCAATAAGGTGAATGAAGCTAAACTTTCCTTCAGCCTTGTTGAAGTGATTGTTTATATGTATTTATAATATCAATATTATTGCACAGCTCTCTCTCTCTCTCTCTCTCTCTCTCTCTCTCTATATATATATATATATATATAGAGTTTGAAATAAAAGTATATCCAACTTTATTCCCATACATAGTACATGTATACTACAGTATATAGCAAATCTCTTGATTGTTTACATCAATGCAAAATATAAACTATATCATAGCCCAGCTCTAATCTGCTAAATGCAATTTAAGAAATTATAAACTTTACTATCATGAATTTCTACTTTTAAACAGTGTTGTTGTTTCTGTTTCTGTACTGCCAAATACTTCAGTATTTCTACAGAATCTTGATTGAATTTCCCCATTGCTAAATATTCACATCTGTAGAGACTCGTTCATTATGAAACATTGTATGAAATTACAAATAATTAAATTATGAATTCAAATAATGACATTTGTGGTTTCAAAATAACATATACAGTAAAAAAAAAAAAAGATTTACATTGAAATAATTTTACCGAAAAGGCAAGTTACACTGAATAAAACATGAAATTTTGAAGTAGAAAACTGAAATAGTATATTCTAAAACTTTTTTACAGACTATAAGCCATTTGTTTGAATTTGAGTCTTTGTGAACGGTATAATCTCAAGTCCTCAGAGGAATAAATCAGTCCAAGTATGTGAAGTGATTCCACAACAGTTGCTTGTATCCCGTTATTGACGTTTGCATCCGGACCGCACAGGTTATTAGCACTCGTGTTCGCTGAGACGCTAGTGTTGTAGCGGCTGAGCTCGACGATCTCTGTATAATGAAGCTTTATCTCCAGACACGCTCTCGCCTCTCAGCCGGTGTTTGCTGGCCTGAATCACACGTGTGCCTGAGAGCCAGTCGCTGTCTCGTCTCATCTCATCCGCATCTCACTGTTTCTGCTGCTTTATTCTCATCTGATCCTCAGGCCATGCTAATGATGTTGCAGCTGTTGATGGCCCACTTCAGAAACACACAGAAGCTTCACGTTTCATTTATAGGGTTGGGTATGATTTGAATTTTAACAATTCTGATTTCAATTCTGCTTATCGAATCCAATAAAAAAACATTTCACATTTAGTCTTATTGCAAAATGATTCATTGTAGTGGAATATCATGAACAGAAATCAACAGGCTGAAGAATATTTACACAAGGAACTGTGGTTTAAAAACACCATAGAAAAACAGCTAGCCAAACTAATATACATGTCAAGCATTATTAAAGACAAGTAAACACTCAGTAATTAAAAAAGAACAAATAAACAAATTAGAATAAAGATATGATTGAAATAAACTGTTTTAAAGATTTTCAGGCATTCAGAAACTGTAATCAAATGTAAAATAACATTGCACTTTATTAATAAAATATACATTACAAATATAGTTATAAAAGTTATTCAGTCAAGAGCGAGTGGATTTTCTGTCTTTTGTTGTTTGATTAGTGTTATTATATATCCTGGAAATCCATAAATCTGAAAGATTAATGGTCTGGCATCGACTAATGAAACTCGGCCGTCTCGAGGGGCGGCACCAAGCATGCATTTGAAAATCTCACTGCAGCAATTGGCTAACACTACGACCAATCACAACAAGTTATCGCTTAGCTACCAGCGGAGCTAACTGGTACATTAGACTCTTGCCGTATCCGGTCAGCAAAACAGCAAAAACGCCCTTCTTGCAAAGGAACGATTCGAGCGGCGTCTTCTGTTCATCTCATAGAGAAAAAGCCAAGTCTAACTCGTTCATTGTAGCGGCCAAAGCCGTTTCAGACAACTGGTGTTCATCCATAGCCATCTCGCAATGTTTACTGATGACTTCGACGTCGCAGCGCTGTCGTCATCTCGCCTCCTATATCAGATAACCCGCTGTGATTGGTGCAGCTCAGATCGTGAGGCATATTTAATGAGCGTCATTACTCGACACCAGAGTAACTCACTGAGCAAATTCAACTTGTGCTCTCGCGAGAAGTCTGGATTACCAGGGTAGTTATTATAGAGACGGCAGGAATATTAGGCCGCTGTCACTTTAAGAGTTTGAATGGTTTAAAATCACATTAAAATAACCTTTTCTGTGCGCAGGTTTTGGATGTGTGTACAGTAGGGCTGGGCGGTATATCGAGTTTGTACGATATATCGCTATATTTTTTTTAAACGATATGGAATGAGGCAATACCGTTTATATCGATACAGTAGTTTGATACGAGCACATCTGAAAAACGCGGAAGACGCAGTGTGAGCTGCCGCAGTGAAAGTAGCCTACATAGTACAATTTGTCCTAAACATGACACAAGCTTATATTAAGGGCTTCAAAATAACTGGTAAGATATAGTTAACAAGTTTAAAGCAGCTTGCCCTGTCAGATGCTTACTGACAGATACTGTTGCTGACTGACAGATAAATACTTGCGCTGTATATGCGTTTGAGATGTGTTGCTTTCCTCAGTGCTTAACTTACATTTCACAGGTATATTCTCCATCTGTAAATGTTAGAAAGTCAAACAAATATGTCCATTTCACTGTCAGGAGAGGACGAGCTTCTGCAATTGAATCTCCGCTAATATTCAAGCTTCCGTGAATGAGCGACGCTGCGCGCATGCGCGCCAAACAGACGGAGCACAATAGAATAGTAGCGCAATAATTCTGACTAAAATATACATATTGCTAAAATATTTGTTGTTGGAAACAATAAATAGGCCTATGCCATATGGGGAATTTTAAACCTACAAGTATATTTTTATGAAAGTGACCATTATAACGGGGTAATCAAACGCAGGCTAATAGTTTAAGTTCTTTTGTTTTTATTTTCATTTTTAGTTTAGCCTTTAGTCAATTTAAAAACAAAAGCATTATTTTTGTTGGAATGTAATGTGATTTTAACCACCTTTTTGCACATAATATATTGCATAGCCTACATTACATTCACTATATTTGTTTCCATATCCTCCAATATCAACATTGTTTGTAGGATATCATTGGGCAGGATGAAAATGGCATGTTTTTTTAAATAAATACAGATTTTCTTTATCCAAATGGAAAAATGTAGAAAGTACCGAGATATATATCGTATATCGCCATTTAACCCAAAAATACCGAGATATGATTTTTTGGCCATATCGCCCAGCCCTAGTGTACAGCACAGATATAGCTTGGCACAAGTCATGTTGAAATGCTCACAAAGGAATCGATAAGAGGAATGTTATAACTAGTATCCGATTCCTGACCTCAAGTATTCGATTCCCAACCCTACTAGTTTATGATACGTATGAACATCGTTTCGGCTCTTTGAATGTGTCTTCATGTCATCATTGATGTTCAGGATCAGTTTGGTGGAGCGCATGATCATGTGACGTGTGAAGCGTCTGGTGTGTGTGTGTGTTTCACGGCGGTCGTTCATCCTCATGAACGCGTCTGTGTTAGATGGACTCGTGTTTGGTAATGAGCGCGTTCCTCTGCGCTGAGATCTGCTCCCGTATCAAGGGCAAATCCACTCGTTTATCTTCACACACACACATTCGTCTTCACAATAATTGTGGCACTTCATCAAAGTGCTGAATGTTAGTATATTTATCAGTCAGATTAATGTGAGATCGCTCGTGTGTGTGTGTGTGTGTGTGTGAGAGAGAGTTATTACAGGCGTGTTGTCAGTGTGGCTGTTCTCATGAAATATTCCTCTCATCTCTCTTGTTGTTGTTGTTGTTCTCTCTTCTCTTCATGTGTTTGTCTGGGATCTTCTGACTCGCTGATCTCTCTCTCTGTTTATCTCTTTCTTTTCTCTAGTCTGTTCTTTTTCTCATGTTTTTTTCTCATCTCTACTCGTTTATCATCTTTTCATCTCGTCTCATCTCGTCTCGTCTCTTGATGCGTCTCCACTTGTTCATTCTCTTCATCTTTACTCATTTCTGTTCATAATTCATTTCTTCTCTTCATTTCTCTTCTCACCTGGCTTCACTGCATCTCTTTTCTTTCCTCTTCCAGTTTCAATTAAATTCAAATGAGCTTTATTGGCTTGACAAATTGTACATTCCAGTGCCAAAGCATTTATAAAAAAATAAAAATGAATGTACTTGGTTGGTCAGGATCCGTCTCTGCTTTGTCTCTCTCTGACAATCTGGAGATATTCTAATTTGATTCTAGAGTTTGATAGAATTGTAATTTACTTTGTGTTTTAACTCTAGACGATGGGGAAAGAGCTTTTTCATTCACAGCCCTCAGGCTATGGAGTCAGAAACACACCAACGTTGGGACACTTTAAAAAGTTGATTAAGACTGTTTTTAATTAATTTGTTGTTTTCTGTTTCCCTTTGGGTTTAAGAAAAGCGCATTGTAAATAAAATGTATTATTATTTTAGTTTCCTGATCCCAATGTTCCAAGATATGTATTTTTAGCTTGTTTTGATAATTTGATTTATTTCGATGTGCTGGTTGGTGTCAGTAGAGTTAGTCAGGTTAGTAACTCTCAGAACCGGCTGACTGAGTCGGACTTTGTTCAGGGTTCAGATCTTTGTAATGCTTTAAAATGAGGGACTCTTTTTGTTTCATCTCATACCTTCTCTCCTCTCGTGTCTCATTCGTCTGTGTTTGTCTCTCTCACCTCTGTCCCTCATAAAGTCTCCAGTCTCGGTGAATCATCTGTTAGTCGTGTCTCTGTGTGTGTGTGTGTGTGTCGGCGTCTCTTTCTCCGGCAGAGAAAAGGCCCATAAAGCTAATGTAGTGTGTGGCGTCTCTCTCCTGCTGTGATCTATATGCCCATCCATCCTGAGCTTTATAGAGCAGCCGGGCGTCTCTGACCGGGCCGACCCGCTGCGGTGACGCCTAAACACACCCGGCAGGATTGTAGACGCTGTGGGTGGGACACCGAACATGACTATGCGAGCGGGAGAGTTTCACCAGTGAGAAAAATGATTCAATTCAATTCACGTTTATTTCTGTCGTGCTTTTCACAATGTACATCATTTCAAAGCAGCTTTACAGAAAGTGCATGAGTCCATGTTACAATTTAGTGATCTGTTATCAGAGGTAATTGTCTGAGTTCTGTCAGGACCACTATCATCATATACGATTGACAATTAGCATACAGTTAGGATTGGCGGTATGGTTCTGTTCTGGGAAAGACATGAATGATAGATATCATTAATTTTAATGTACAACATAATTAGAGAATTTTAGTCTGATTCGAAGGGGAATCAGAATGCCAAACCCTGACTGGAGACAGGAGGAGCTGGGGAGGGAGGAGGGTGATTCGCTCCTGAGAAATGCAATAGCTGCTGATATACTGACGGAGGTTATGAATACAGTGATAGGCGTCGTATTCCTATAGGTAGAGGATCAGCTGAGTCACTGATGCGAGTTGACTAACGTGACCCGCCAGAACTGACGCTACACTTAATTTGTGTATTTCAGAAATGCATTAGGGGTGTAAACTAGGACTGCTCGATTTGGGGAAAATGTCATATTGCGATAATTGAGGTCAATATTGTGATTGCGATATAATAAACAAATGGTTTCATGAGTCAACTTGCTTGGTTCTCAAGGAAAATAAATGCACACACAGATTAGTGATAATCTGCCTAAAGAAAAAAGTTCTTTAGTCAAGAGCAGTGAGTGTTTTTCTCTGTTCCCTTTGTCCTTTGATTAACTTTAGCGACAGATATAATTAGTGGCTACTGTGTACTGTCCCTTTAAGAGCAGCCGCTGCTGACAGAGACGCGGATCTCACACGCGCCTCATTCTCTCACGAGTCACAACTCTTCACGTTCATCATAAGACTACTCTTATGTTATGAAGATACTCGACAAAAAGACATTTTGGCATAATTGTGTGTGTGTTATTGTTCGTTCAAGCTCGAAAGAGAGCTGTATTCTGGCATGCTGTTTTGTGCGCACGCACGATATTAGCGCGAGTCTTTCTGTGTGTCACAGTCAGGACATTCACAGGCAGCGTGTTCTTTTTTGTCTTATCGCGCATGAATGGTTTAAAAGCATTTGCATGAATAAGAGCGTGAATTTGCATGAATCAGTGTATTATGTTACCATTAAAGATGCGCGCAACTGTCGCCGAGTCCGCTGTTGAAGGTGACGATCATCCATTTATAATCACGCGTAACACAGAATAATTGTAGTTTGACCATCGGGTGCGGATACTTACAGAGTTATTGGAGCGGGTGGATGATTTGTTTTGGCTGTGGATTCGGGTGACGGTGGAGCTCATCCGCGCATCTCTAAAGCAGTCAGACTCTGCAGGCGTTAACAGCTCGCGGTGAAAACGGCTAATGTGGTTTATCAAGTTAGTGGTATTACCTCCTGCATATTCTATTTGTGCGTGATGTGAGCGCACACAGCGCGTGTCTTCTGCAGGTCGTGCTCACCAGGTTGTTCATAAATGCCTAAATGTGCCCAGATGTAGGCTTTTAAAGTAGCTGGAGCAGTTTTAGTTTTCTCGCACTCGCGTCTCGCCTCCCTCTGCCATTGAATGCTACCGCGACAAAGCATGTACGCCACAAATGACGTCAGAAAAGCGTCAGTACATTATAATCGATTATGGTCTATTACTGAACCGATACCAAATCGTCCTCGTCTGCATCACGATGCATCGTAGAAACGATTAATTTCGACACCTCTAAAATGCACATATACAAAATCACAGTTAGCTAAAAATGTATTAATTTAAACAATGTAGTAATTTAATGCAGAAAAAAAATGTAGTAATGAATACTTGTTTGTTAACAAATGATTGACATTTAGAAAATGTAGCATTGCTGCATTTTGATTCAGAGTTTGCGTCATCTGAAGTCTTCGCAGGAGTTGGCTCCGTCTCTTCATAGATGACACATGCACAGAATGGAAAATTATGTTCTGAAGTTGTTTTACTCATTTTCTTCTTCCTGAAGGAAACCTGCTGCAATCTAAAAATATCCCTCACACCCTCCTGCTGCATTTAACCTGACAGCAGCCTCCACACACACACACACACACACATCGCATGCGCCGCTGTGTGTGTGTGTCTGAGACGGGTCGGCCTCTCCACGCTCCACAGGACATGACAGGCAATTTGAAAGAGCGGGCATCTCACACACACTCGCCATGGTAAAGAGAGAGAGCGTCCTGTGAGCAGGTAAATGCAAATGTCATGTGTGTCATGACGCTCTTAGGCGGCTGTTAATTATTATTTTAAAAGAGCTGAGGGGTTCTTCTCTTATCGTGGCATGTGTCCATCGTTTAATCTTTTCTCTTCTTCCTCATCTCTTGTGTCTTAGCTTCTTGTGTCTTTTCTTCTCGTATCTTTGCTTCTTGTATCTTCTCTTATCTTATATCGTCTCTCTCATTTCTTCTTGTCGCATCTGGTCTAGTCTTATCTTGTCTCTTCCGTACTGTAGAAGTGTTGAAATATAATGTAACAGGAGGAGCGGAGAACCACTGTGCATCAGCGCTGGTGGAGTTATAGAGAGACAGGCGAGTGTGTGGAGGTGAGACAGGAGGAGTAATAGAGAGACAGACGAACATTTAGAGGTGAGACAGGAGGAGTAATAGAGAGACAGACGAACATTTGGAGGTGAGACAGGAGGAGTAATAGAGAGACAGACGAGTGTGTGGAGGTGAGACAGGAGGAGTAATAGAGAGACAGACGAACGTTTGGAGGTGAGACAGGAGGAGTAATAGAGAGACAGGCGAGTGTGTGGAGGTGAGACAGGAGGAGTAATAGAGAGACAGGTGAGTGTGGAGGTGAGACAGGAGGAGTTATAGAGAGACAGGCGAGTGTGTGGAGGTGAGACAGGAGAAGTAATAGAGAGACAGACAAGTGTGTGGAGGTGAGACAGGAGGAGTTATAGAGAGACAGACGAGTGTGTGGAGGTGAGACAGGAGGAGTAATAGAGAGACAGGCGAGTGTGTGGAGGTGAGACAGGAGGAGTAATAGAGAGACAGGCGAGTGTGTGGAGGTGAGACAGGAGGAGTAATAGAGAGACAGGCGAGTGTGTGGAGGTGAGACAGGAGGAGTAATAGAGAGACAGACAAGTGTGTGGAGGTGAGACAGGAGGAGTTATAGAGAGACAGACGAGTGTGTGGAGGTGAAACAGGAGGAGTAATAGAGAGACAGACGAGTGTGGATGTGAGACAGGAGGAGTAATAGAGACAGACGAGTGTGTGGAGGTGAGACGAGGAGTAATAGAGAGACAGGCGAGTGTGTGGAGGTGAGACAGAAGCACAGGAGGAGTTATAGAGAGACAGACGAGTGTGTGGAGGTGAGACAGGAGGAATAATAGAGAGACAGTCGAGCATGTGGAGGTGAGACAGGAGGAGTAATAGAGAGACAGACGAGTGAGTGGAGGTGAGACAGGAGGAGTAATAGAGAGACGGACGAGTGTGTGGAAGTGAGACAGGAGGAGTAATAGAGAGACAGACGAGTGTGTGGAGGTGAGACAGGAGGAGTAATAGAGAGACAGACGAGTGTGGATGTGAGACAGGAGGAGTAATAGAGACAGGCGAGTGTGTAGAGGTGAGACAGGAGGAGTAATAGAGAGACAGACAAGTGTGTGGAGGTGAGACAGGAGGAGTAATAGAGAGACAGACAAGTGTGTGGAGGTGAGACAGGAGGAGTAATAGAGAGACAGGCGAGTGTGTGGAGGTGAGACAGAAGCACAGGAGGAGTTATAGAGAGACAGACGAGTGTGTGGAGGTGAGACAGGAGGAATAATAGAGAGACCGGTGAGCGTGTGGAGGTGAGACAGGAGGAGTTATAGAGAGACAGACGAGTGTGTGGAGGTGAGACAGGAGGAGTAATAGAGAGACAGACGAGTGTGTGGAGGTGAGACAGGAGGAGTAATAGAGAGACAGGCGAGTGTGGAGGTGAGACAGGAGGAGTAATAGAGAGACAGGCGAGTGTGTGGAGGTGAGACAGGAGGAGTAATAGAGAGACAGACAAGTGTGTGGAGGTGAGACAGGAGGAGTTATAGAGAGACAGACGAGTGTGTGGAGGTGAGACAGGAGGAGTAATAGAGAGACAGACGAGTGTGTGGAGGTGAGACAGGAGGAATAATAGAGAGACAGACGAGTGTGTGGAGGTGAGACAGGAGGTGTAATAGAGAGACAGACGAGTGTGTGGAGGTGAGACAGGAGGAGTAATAGAGAGACAGACGAGTGTGTGGAGGTGAGACAGGAGGAGTAATAGAGACAGGAGGAGTAATAGAGAGACAGGCGAGTGTGTGGAGGTGAGACAGAAGCACAGGAGGAGTTATAGAGAGACAGACGAGTGTGTGGAGGTGAGACAGGAGGAATAATAGAGACAGGAGGAGTAATAGAGAGACAGGCGAGTGTGTGGAGGTGAGACAGGAGGAGTAATAGAGAGACAGACGAGTGTGTGGAGGTGAGACAGGAGGAATAATAGAGAGACAGACGAGTGTGTGGAGGTGAGACAGGAGGTGTAATAGAGAGACAGACGAGTGTGTGGAGGTGAGACAGGAGGAGTAATAGAGAGACAGACGAGTGTGTGGAGGTGAGACAGGAGGAGTAATAGAGACAGGAGGAGTAATAGAGAGACAGGCGAGTGTGTGGAGGTGAGACAGAAGCACAGGAGGAGTTATAGAGAGACAGACGAGTGTGTGGAGGTGAGACAGGAGGAATAATAGAGAGACAGGCAAGCGTGTGGAGGTGAGACAGGAGGAATAATAGAGAGACAGGCGAGCGTGTGGAGGTGAGACAGGAGGAGTAATAGAGAGACAGGCGAGCGTGTGGAGGTGAGACAGGAGGAGTAATAGAGAGACAGACGAGTGTGTGGAGGTGAGACAGGAGGACTAATAGAGAGACAGACAAGTGTGTGGAGGTGAGACAGGAGGAGTAATAAAGAGACAGGCGAGTGTGTGGAGGTGAGACAGAAGCACAGGAGGAGTTATAGAGAGACAGACGAGTGTGGAGGTGAGACAGGAGGAATAATAGAGAGACAGGCGAGTGTGGATGTGAGACAGGAGGAGTAATAGAGACAGACGAGTGTGTGGAGGTGAGACGAGGAGTAATAGAGAGACAGGCGAGTGTGTGGAGGTGAGACAGAAGCACAGGAGGAGTTATAGAGAGACAGACGAGTGTGTGGAGGTGAGACAGGAGGAATAATAGAGAGACAGTCGAGCATGTGGAGGTGAGACAGGAGGAGTAATAGAGAGACAGACGAGTGAGTGGAGGTGAGACAGGAGGAGTAATAGAGAGACGGACGAGTGTGTGGAGGTGAGACAGGAGGAGTAATAGAGAGACAGACGAGTGTGTGGAGGTGAGACAGGAGGAGTAATAGAGAGACAGACGAGTGTGGATGTGAGACAGGAGGAGTAATAGAGACAGGCGAGTGTGTAGAGGTGAGACAGGAGGAGTAATAGAGAGACAGACAAGTGTGTGGAGGTGAGACAGGAGGAGTAATAGAGAGACAGACAAGTGTGTGGAGGTGAGACAGGAGGAGTAATAGAGAGACAGGCGAGTGTGTGGAGGTGAGACAGAAGCACAGGAGGAGTTATAGAGAGACAGACGAGTGTGTGGAGGTGAGACAGGAGGAATAATAGAGAGACCGGTGAGCGTGTGGAGGTGAGACAGGAGGAGTTATAGAGAGACAGACGAGTGTGTGGAGGTGAGACAGGAGGAGTAATAGAGAGACAGACGAGTGTGTGGAGGTGAGACAGGAGGAGTAATAGAGAGACAGACGAGTGTGTGGAGGTGAGACAGGAGGATTAATAGAGAGACAGGCGAGTGTGTGGAGGTGAGACAGGAGGAGTAATAGAGAGACAGGTGAGCGTGTGAAGGTGAGACAGGAGGAGGTATAGAGAGACAGACGAGTGTGTGGAGGTGAGACAGGAGGAGTAATAGAGAGACAGACGAGTGTGTGGAGGTGAGACAGGAGGAGTAATAGAGAGACAGACGAGTGTGTGGAGGTGAGACAGGAGGAGTAATAGAGAGACAGGCGAGTGTGTGGAGGTGAGACCGGAGGAGTAATAGAGAGACAGGCGAGTGTGTGGAGGTGAGACAGGAGAAGTAATAGAGAGACAGGCGAGTGTGTGGAGGTGAGACAGGAGGAGTAATAGAGAGACAGACGCGAGTGTGTGGAGGTGAGACAGGAGGAGTAATAGAGAGACAGGCGAGTGTGTGGAGGTGAGACAGGAGGAGTAATAGAGAGACAGGCGAGTGTGTGGAGGTGAGACAGGAGGAGTAATAGAGAGACGAGTGTGTGGAGGTGAGACAGGAGTTATAGAGAGACAGGCGAGTGTGTGGAGGTGAGACAGGAGGAGTAATAGAGAGACAGGCGAGTGTGTGGAGGTGAGACAGAAGGAGTAATAGAGAGACAGACGCGAGTGTGTGGAGGTGAGACAGGAGGAGTAATAGAGAGACAGACGCGAGTGTGTGGAGGTGAGACAGGAGGAGTAATAGAGAGACAGGCGAGTGTGTGGAGGTGAGACAGGAGGAGTAATAGAGAGACAGACGAGCGTGTGGAGGTGAGACAGGAGGAGTAATAGAGAGACAGACGAGTGTGGATGTGAGACAGGAGGAGTAATAGAGACAGACGAGTGTGTGGAGGTGAGACGAGGAGTAATAGAGAGACAGGCGAGTGTGTGGAGGTGAGACAGAAGCACAGGAGGAGTTATAGAGAGACAGACGAGTGTGTGGAGGTGAGACAGGAGGAATAATAGAGAGACAGTCGAGCATGTGGAGGTTGAGACAGGAGGAGTAATAGAGAGACAGACGAGTGAGTGGAGGTGAGACAGGAGGAGTAATAGAGAGACGGACGAGTGTGTGGAGGTGAGACAGGAGGAGTAATAGAGAGACAGACGAGTGTGTGGAGGTGAGACAGGAGGAGTAATAGAGAGACAGACGAGTGTGGATGTGAGACAGGAGGAGTAATAGAGACAGGCGAGTGTGTAGAGGTGAGACAGGAGGAGTAATAGAGAGACAGACAAGTGTGTGGAGGTGAGACAGGAGTAATAGAGAGACAGACAAGTGTGTGGAGGTGAGACAGGAGGAGTAATAGAGAGACAGACGAGTGTGTGGAGGTGAGACAGAAGCACAGGAGGAGTTATAGAGAGACAGACGAGTGTGTGGAGGTGAGACAGGAGGAATAATAGAGAGACCGGTGAGCGTGTGGAGGTGAGACAGGAGGAGTTATAGAGAGACAGACGAGTTTGTGGAGGTGAGACAGGAGGAGTAATAGAGAGACAGACGAGTGTGTGGAGGTGAGACAGGAGGAGTAATAGAGAGACAGACGAGTGTGTGGAGGTGAGACAGGAGGAGTAATAGAGAGACAGGCGAGTGTGTGGAGGTGAGACAGGAGGAGTAATAGAGAGACAGGTGAGCGTGTGGAGGTGAGACAGGAGGAGGTATAGAGAGACAGACGAGTGTGTGGAGGTGAGACAGGAGGAGTAATAGAGAGACAGACGAGTGTGTGGAGGTGAGACAGGAGGAGTAATAGAGAGACAGACGAGTGTGTGGAGGTGAGACAGGAGGAGTAATAGAGAGACAGGCGAGTGTGTGGAGGTGAGACCGGAGGAGTAATAGAGAGACAGGCGAGTGTGTGGAGGTGAGACAGGAGGAGTAATAGAGAGACAGGCGAGTGTGTGGAGGTGAGACAGGAGGAGTAATAGAGAGACAGGCGAGTGTGGAGGTGAGACAGGAGGAGTAATAGAGAGACAGGCGAGTGTGTGGAGGTGAGACAGGAGGAGTAATAGAGAGACAGGCGAGTGTGTGGAGGTGAGACAGGAGGAGTAATAGAGAGACAGGCGAGTGTGTGGAGGTGAGACAGGAGGAGTAATAGAGAGACAGGCGAGTGTGTGGAGGTGAGACAGGAGGAGTAATAGAGAGACAGACGCAAGTGTGTGGAGGTGAGACAGGAGGAGTAATAGAGAGACAGACGAGTGAGTGGAGGTGAGACAGGAGGAGTAATAGAGAGACGGACGAGTGTGTGGAGGTGAGACAGGAGGAGTAATAGAGAGACAGACGAGTGTGTGGAGGTGAGACAGGAGGAGTAATAGAGAGACAGACGAGTGTGGATGTGAGACAGGAGGAGTAATAGAGACAGGCGAGTGTGTAGAGGTGAGACAGGAGGAGTAATAGAGAGACAGACAAGTGTGTGGAGGTGAGACAGGAGTAATAGAGAGACAGACAAGTGTGTGGAGGTGAGACAGGAGGAGTAATAGAGAGACAGACGAGTGTGTGGAGGTGAGACAGAAGCACAGGAGGAGTTATAGAGAGACAGACGAGTGTGTGGAGGTGAGACAGGAGGAATAATAGAGAGACCGGTGAGCGTGTGGAGGTGAGACAGGAGGAGTTATAGAGAGACAGACGAGTTTGTGGAGGTGAGACAGGAGGAGTAATAGAGAGACAGACGAGTGTGTGGAGGTGAGACAGGAGGAGTAATAGAGAGACAGACGAGTGTGTGGAGGTGAGACAGGAGGAGTAATAGAGAGACAGGCGAGTGTGTGGAGGTGAGACAGGAGGAGTAATAGAGAGACAGGTGAGCGTGTGGAGGTGAGACAGGAGGAGGTATAGAGAGACAGACGAGTGTGTGGAGGTGAGACAGGAGGAGTAATAGAGAGACAGACGAGTGTGTGGAGGTGAGACAGGAGGAGTAATAGAGAGACAGACGAGTGTGTGGAGGTGAGACAGGAGGAGTAATAGAGAGACAGGCGAGTGTGTGGAGGTGAGACCGGAGGAGTAATAGAGAGACAGGCGAGTGTGTGGAGGTGAGACAGGAGGAGTAATAGAGAGACAGGCGAGTGTGTGGAGGTGAGACAGGAGGAGTAATAGAGAGACAGGCGAGTGTGGAGGTGAGACAGGAGGAGTAATAGAGAGACAGGCGAGTGTGTGGAGGTGAGACAGGAGGAGTAATAGAGAGACAGGCGAGTGTGTGGAGGTGAGACAGGAGGAGTAATAGAGAGACAGGCGAGAGTGTGGAGGTGAGACAGGAGGAGTAATAGAGAGACAGGCGAGTGTGTGGAGGTGAGACAGGAGGAGTAATAGAGAGACAGACGCGAGTGTGTGGAGGTGAGACAGGAGGAGTAATAGAGAGACAGGCGAGTGTGTGGAGGTGAGACAGGAGGAGTAATAGAGAGACAGACGAGCGTGTGGAGGTGAGACAGGAGGAGTAATAGAGAGACAGACGCGAGTGTGTGGAGGTGAGACAGGAGGAGTAATAGAGAGACAGACGAGTGTGTGGAGGTGAGACAGGAGGAGTAATAGAGAGACAGACGAGTGTGGATGTGAGACAGGAGGAGTAATAGAGACAGGCGAGTGTGTAGAGGTGAGACAGGAGGAGTAATAGAGAGACAGACAAGTGTGTGGAGGTGAGACAGGAGGAGTAATAGAGAGACAGGCGAGTGTGTGGAGGTGAGACAGAAGCACAGGAGGAGTTATAGAGAGACAGACGAGTGTGTGGAGGTGAGACAGGAGGAATAATAGAGAGACCGGTGAGCGTGTGGAGGTGAGACAGGAGGAGTTATAGAGAGACAGACGAGTGTGTGGAGGTGAGACAGGAGGAGTAATAGAGAGACAGACGAGTGTGTGGAGGTGAGACAGGAGGAGTAATAGAGAGACAGACGAGTGTGTGGAGGTGAGACAGGAGGAGTAATAGAGAGACAGGCGAGTGTGGATGTGAGACAGGAGGAGTAATAGAGACAGGCGAGTGTGTAGAGGTGAGACAGGAGGAGTAATAGAGAGACAGGCGAGTGTGTGGAGGTGAGACAGGAGGAGTAATAGAGAGACAGGCGAGTGTGTGGAGGTGAGACAGGAGGAGTAATAGAGAGACAGGCGAGTGTGTGGAGGTGAGACAGGAGGAGTAATAGAGAGACGAGTGTGTGGAGGTGAGACAGGAGGAGTAATAGAGAGACAGGCGAGTGTGTGGAGGTGAGACAGGAGGAGTAATAGAGAGACAGGCGAGTGTGTGGAGGTGAGACCGGAGGAGTTATAGAGAGACAGGCGAGTGTGTGGAGGTGAGACAGGAGGAGTAATAGAGAGACAGGCGAGTGTGTGGAGGTGAGACAGGAGGAGTAATAGAGAGACGAGTGTGTGGAGGTGAGACAGGAGGAGTAATAGAGAGACAGGCGAGTGTGTGGAGGTGAGACAGGAGGAGTAATAGAGAGACAGGCGAGTGTGTGGAGGTGAGACAGGAGGAGTAATAGAGAGACAGGCGAGTGTGTGGAGGTGAGACAGGAGGAGTAATAGAGAGACAGGCGAGTGTGTGGAGGTGAGACAGGAGGAGTTATAGAGAGACAGGCGAGTGTGTGGAGGTGAGACAGGAGGAGTAATAGAGAGACAGGCGAGTGTGTGGAGGTGAGACAGGAGGAGTAATATAGAGGCAGGCGAGTGTGTTGAGGTGAGACAGGAGGAGTAATAGAGAGACAGGCGAGTGTGTGGAGGTGAGACAGGAGGAGTAATAGAGAGACAGGCGAGTGTGTGGAGGTGAGACAGGAGGAGTAATAGAGAGACGAGTGTGTGGAGGTGAGACAGGAGCACTGACCTATTTGTCAGCATTGATCATGTCATTAAGGCGTGTGTTCAGGGACCCATATTGGTTTTCGAGGCCAAAGGCTGCGGGAGAGACAGAGATGAAGCGCATGAGAACTGAACTCCACTGGGACTCTAATGGATCCGACACACACCGTGTTTCTGTGTCTGAGAAAACACACTCGAGCGAACAAGCTCCAGCACTCATGAGTTCAGACGCTTCATCAGCTAGAGCGAACACTCGCCGTGAGCAGAGTGTGTGTGTGTGTGTGTGTGTGATGGGTAGGTTTAGGGGAGGGTGTGTGTGTGTGTGTGTGTGTGTGTGTGTGTGTGATGGGTTGGTTTAGGGGAGGGTGTGTGTGATGGGTAGGTTTAGGGGTCAGGTTAGAGTGTGTGTGTGTGTGTGTGTGTGTGTGTGTGTGTGTGTGTGTGTGTGTGTGTGTGATGGGTATGTTTAGGGGTCAGGTTAGGGGGTGTGTGTGTGTGAGAGAGAGATGGGTAGGTTTAGGGGAGGGGGTGTGTGTGTGTTATGGGTAGGTTTAGGGGAGGGTGTGTGTGTGTGTGATGGGTAGGTTTAGGGGAGGGGGTGTGTGTGTCTGTGATGGGTAGGTTTAGGGGATGGGGTGTGTGTGTGTGATGGGTAGGTTTAGGGGAGGGTGTGTGTAAGGGGATAGAATATACAGTTTGTACAGTATAGAAACCAACATCTATGGAATGTCCCCATTTAGATAGCTGTGTGTGTGTGTGTGTGTGTGTGTGTGTGTGTGTGTGTGTGTGTGTGTGTGTGTGTGTGTGTGTGTGTGTGCTGATGCAGGAATACAGTGAGACACCTGACACTGTTCAGACGCACACCTGAATGTTCAGAGTGAGCTGAATCTGACAGATCTTTAGTCCTAATTAAAGCTCGTAATCATTTTGTTTTATTTTTCCCTCTTACAAATTCCAAAATGCAGAACATTTATTTTAGCGAACATTTATTTTATTTTGTGTTGGTCTGAAGTAATTATAGTCAGCTTTACATAAAACATCTAAGGCATTTCCTCACTTAAAGGGTTTGTTCACCCAAAAATGAAAATTCTGTCAGTAATTACTCACCCTCATGTTGTTCCAGCTCCGTAAGACTTTCGTTCATCTTCGGAACACAAATTAAGATATTTTTGAGGAAATCTCTGAGTGCTGGATCACTCCTCCACAGGCTTATGGACACTATAACTTGATGGGCCAGAAAATGTATTAAAGACATTGTTAATATAGTCCAAGTGACTCCAGTGGCTCAATCTTAAGCTTATAAAGCGACGAGAATACTTTTTGTGCGCAAAAACAAACAAAAATAACGACTTTTCACTTCCTTCTCTCTGGGCCTCGAGTCTTTTCATGTAGTGTAATAGCGTAGAGCGTCTATGTTGCACGTCACCACGTAGGCTCACTATTGGGCGATGCTGGTCATGTGTGTGTGATGCGTGGTGACGTGCAACACAGAAGCGCTACACATAAACACTACGTGAAAAGACTCGAGGTCCAGAGAGAAGGAAATGAAAAGGGGAATAAAGTCGTTATTTTTGTTTGTTTTTGCGCACAAAAAGTATTCTCGTCGCTTTATAAACTTAAGATTGAGCCACTGGAGTCACTTGGACTATATTAACAATGTCTTTAGTACATTTTCTGGGCCAGCAAGTTATAGTGTCCATAAGCCTGTGGAGGAGTGATCCAGCTCTCAGATTTCATCAAAAATATCTTAATTTGTGTTCTGAAGATGAACGAAAGTCTTGGAACAACATGAGGGAGAGTAATTACTGACAGAATTTTCATTTTTGGGTGAACTAACCCTTTAACTCAATTTATGCAATTGTGTGTCATTTGTAAATGTTGTCATATCATGTATTATGTGTTTTATTTTATGTAAGAGTGAAAACTAGTTAATTTTATTATTGTGTCCATAATAGTTGGGGTCTTTTTTTATTATTTTTTTTGGAAGTGGTTTCACATTTTAATAATAGCAATAAAACTGTTATTGTTTCGGCTGCCCTTTAAAAGCTTAGATGTTTCTGCTTTAAATTTTGAGTTTTTCTGGTTCATATTGTGATCTTTGACTTTTGATCGCAGACTTCTGGTGTTTTTGCAAGTTTTTGCTGGAGAAACATCTTGGATTGAACATCAATTCGCTCTATTTTCAGGTGTGGTCGGTGTGGGTGGGTTTGTTCTTGTGGGCCGTATCCAGGTGTGTGTGTGTGTGTGTGTGTGTGTGTATCTGGCCGCCGGCTCTCAGTCATGGCACAAAACTTTTTGTCAAACT
>NC_138228.1:1685302-1752802 GCF_964197995.2 Scardinius erythrophthalmus | reverse complement strand
ACAGTTTAAAAACACTCTCTAGCTTTGTATCGGTGGAAGGATCTGGAAAGCTAAAGCTTGTGTCTGTTTAGTTACTTTAATACATCAACTTTGTTTTATGACTATAATCAGCAATAAATAAACTGAGAAAAAATCTCTTTGTTTAGAAAAACAAGTTTAATTGGTGACACTTTACAATAAGGTTCATCAGTTAACATGAGCTAAGAATGAACAATACTTCATCAGCATATATTAATCTTAGCTAATATTAATTTCAATATTTACTAATAAATCAAAGGTTGTATTAGTTAACATTAGTTAATGCACTGTGAACTAACATGAACAAACAATGAACATCTGTATTTTTATTAGCTAACATTAACAAAGATTAATAAATACTGTAACAAATGTAATGCTCATTGTTAGTTCATGTTAGTTAATACATCAACTAATGAACCTTATTGTAAAGTGTTACCGTTTAATTTAATATGTAATTTGAATAACCTTTCTATTCTATATAGTTTGTTTGAAACAGTAGAATAGCATAAAACTAGTTTTTTGTTAAATGGAAATGAATACATTAATGATTAATACATATTATATAAAATTAAGATTTAATTATGATTATTTAATTTTCATATAATTTTTATTATTAGAATTATAAACGTGTTTCCAGTCTGTATTTACTATTTATATAATAATTATAATTATAAATATGATTCCAGTCTGTATATGAAGTTTGTCTTAAGGATAATTCAGTTTGTTATTTATTATTTAATTTAACATATTTGTATTTATTTATTTATTTATTTATTATGCAAAATACTATGGAGGAGATAAAATAATTCTTCAAACAAACAATATAGAATAGAATAGAACAGTCATTCAAATTATTTTCTTACAGCTTTCATATTAAATTAAAGAAATTAAGCTTTCTATATCTTTTTTTTTTTTCTTTTTTTTTTACAAAAATAATTTTAACAAATTTAACTTGTTTTAAAATCTTAGTATTGTTACTTTAGACCCTGCGGTAGATTTGACCTATTGACCTCGGTCGTCAGTGAAATGAATATTAAACGTTTACAAGCCGAGAGCGAGTTTTCGGAGATATTCATGATGCGTTGTAGAGTTACTTCCTTTAATATCCATATCTTTATGAATAGTTCTCAGTCTTGTCTTCTTCTCTGTTGTGTGTGCTCAGTAATCTCCCACTGTGTGTTTATCCCGAGTGTGTGAGCAGGACTTCAGTGTTTAATATTCTCTCATGTTCTGAGTGATTGACAGACGCTAACCTCACGCCGAGGCTTCTGGGAAACACACACACCTGAGGCCATCCTGGATTGGCTGTCGTTGGGCATGTTGCCACCCAATGAGATTTCTGCTCCACTCAATATGCAAATGAGGCTCAAAACGAGAGAAAGTCACTCTTCTGCTGAGAATACTGATGGAGGAGTGCGGACTTTAAGTTTATCGTTAAACCCTGAAAGTGTGTGTGTATAAACAGACACGTCCCATTCAATCTGTTATAGTAACTTCCCGATAGCCAGTTTAAACGGTAAGACATTTTTACAGTGTTTTACCATTTGAATCATTTTGAGCATCCAAGCTTTTACAGTGATGATGTAATCAAAGGACACTGACTATGTAGAAAACCTCTCCGGTGAACAGAAGAATCTTCATCAGTGTGTGTGTGTGTGTGTGTGTTTTTTTTTGCCTTTTCTATGATTAAATTCATACCGTAACAAAATTAACTGTTACTAATGTAGACAAATTAAAAATTTGTCGCAAACGTTGAGTGCACCTCGCGCTTCACGTCATAGAAGAACGCGCGAAAACGTGCGCACCCGTTACGATGGTTACTAATCAGAGCTTTTTTGAACATGTTTTCTACCCGGTCTTTTCAGTAGTATCTGGCCACAGCCATCCACGCGCGCTCTCTCTACATTGTTGAAGAAGCGCGGATGATCTGAAAACACAGACAAGCTGGAGTTCAGCGATCTTCATTTGAGAAGATCTGTCACGAGCCGCTTGCGCTGTTTGTGCGACTAAATCTGCGATCAAAATGCAGGCTGATATACAGCAGTGTTTTTAATGTTGATCATTATGCAAGCAAGAATGCAATGTTTCCCGACTATCCACACGATTTCAAATGTGACATTGATTTTATACAACAGTAAAAAAAATAAAGGGTAACATTAAGTGATGTACTACATTTTAAACAGTATTGTCAGGCTTATTGCTCTATTTTGCAACAAAATCTGTGGCTTTGACAAAGACAATGAGTTACCGCCACCTACTGGCGATTTTAATATCATATTTTTATTAATATTAAACGTTTTTTAACATTGAATATTTATTGAACATTGTTTTATTTAAAGCATTATTTATTTTTTAAAGGTATTATAAAGGTGAAAAATGAAATGGAAAAATCGATTAAATGGGGCAAATATTGTCCCTTAATGGAAAGATGTGACTGCAGTCTAAGTGGAAGAGAGGGGGTACGGCACTCTTAAAATTGGAGAACTAAGGAAAAGGGATATGTAGAATTGCACAAGGGCTACTGCTAACGAGTGCAATGTCAATACAGCCTGTTAGCTTAATTTTAATTTCTCATAAGCTTAATCGAATTGGCCTAGAGAGAATAATTATGACATTTTCTGTCTAAAGACTACATGTAAAATAGCTACCAAATTTAAAGTAACTGCAGTTTGACTAAAAGTAATGACTAAAAGTTGACAAAAAATGCAAACACATTTCGTCAACTAAAACTATGAAAGGCAGAATGACTCAAATGTGACTAAGACCGATAAGCATTTTCGTCTGAAGATGAAGAGTAAGACTAAATCAAAAATGGCTGCCAAAATTAACATAGCACGCTACAACGCTGCTGCGTATGTATTTTATATGACTGATAATTTACATAAAATGTATTTAATTCAAGTAGTCTACTTGTACATCATTATTTTTTAGGGTTTAAAATGTATACAGATTTGACATTTTCCCCTCATACTTCTGTCGGAATTGGTACGAAGTTGGCATTGAATTTCATTTGAAATGGTATTAAAAAGGTCTTAAAAAGCCTTGAATTTAAGTTGGAGGATCCTGGGGGTACCCTGTCACACACACACACACACACTCACTCTTTCACACACTCACACACACATACACTCACTCACACACTCATACTCACACACACACACACACTCTCCTCATACACTCACTCTCTCTCATACACACACACTCACTCACTCACACACTCGTACACTCACACACACACTCTTACACACACAAACACACACACTCACTCTTTCACACACACACACACACACACACACTCACTCACTCACCCACCCACACACACACACACACACACACACACTCTCTGTCTCTCTCTCTCTCTCACACACACTCACTCACTCACTCACTCACACACACTCACTCTTCCACATACTCACTCACACACACACACACACACACACACTCACTCTTTCACACACACTCACTCACTCACACACACACACACACACACACACACACACACACACACACACACACACACTCACTCTTTCACACACACTCACTCACTCACACACACACACACACACACACACACTCACTCACCCACACACACACACACACACACACACACACACACTCTCTGTCTCTCTCTCTCTCACACACACTCACACTCACTCACTCACTCACACACACACACTCACTCTTCCACATACTCACTCACACACACACACACACACTCACTCTTTCACACACACACACACACTCACTCACTCACACACACACACACACACACACACACACACTCACTCTCACACACTTACATTCGACTACATATTCACATGAAACGCATTGTTTTAAATTGTACTAATCTTTCAGTTTTTCCAGTGTTTTGATCAGATAAGTGCGGCCAGGAGAGAGAGTCTGGTCTAAAGGCCTGAACATGTACGTCCTGTCATTATTTTCTCGCCCTGATGTTGTTTCAAACTCAGAAAAGAGCAGCGTGAACATCACCATCAGACATTCATCATCACTCGCTCTTCATCCTGAAGACTCATTCATCTTCTGTGTTTGTTCATGCGTTCCTCTCTCTGCAGTGAAGACTGTCAGATGTCAGTGTGTTCTGATGACGCTGGTCTTTCTCTCTTGACAGACAGTGATGAGAGACGACCAGATTAAAGTCAACGTTTGACTCTTGAAGAGACCAGCTAACTTTCACATTTCAGTTTATATTCGGGTTTCATTTGTTTTATTTATTTATTTTTCGATCGTATGGTTTAATGTAACGTAACTTGTTTAACACACTCCATGTTTGACAGTTCAGTGAGCTTTTGCTGAGAGATTTTGAGTTTGATCATTGATAGAACTAGTAAAGTCCCAGATAACACAAATGTGTTCTAAGAATGTTTATTTCTGAATGTTCAAAACGTCCAGTTTTTGAAGCCATTGCTGGACTTGTTCCAGGTTCAATGATTCAAAATGATTTTGACTCGTCCGTCAGTTTGAAATAATGCAATGTTTGCACTTTTTCCAGGTTAAAGACAGTTGTTAATATTGCTTCAGAAAGAACTATAATAATAGGCTGCATGTTTAATTTCTCAGCACTAACTGTTGTTTGGCTGTTAATGTTCTCAGATCATCATTCCTCAGATCTGCAGCATAGACGTTGGAACAGGGGGGGCGGGGGGGTCGCCCCCCCCCCATTTCCCCACCCCTCTAGGGGTCAGCTAGCTGTTTGTTTCGTTGTTTTTGTTTTCCGTTGTTTTTATATATATAAATAAATGCAGAATCTGAATTAAAATGTGTTTGATTTAAGCCTATTTCAAAATTTTGTGTCATAATTTTTTTTAGTTTTTAAGCCTTTCGCACGTACGTTCACACCGGTGTGATTAGAACGGTCAGTGCATCACATGATCAACTGCTAAATTCAAATAGGCACGCTCAGAGCTGTCATATATCACAACTTTTCAGTGTTTTCAACCACATACTGTTTATTTTAGGTTTCAGACATATAAATTCACATAAGTACTAAAAAAACAATACATTTAGAGTTTGTAAAATACACACTGATGTCTATGGAAGAGGTAATAATAATCCTTTCCATTATAATTCGACACGTTTTATTCACATCAGATACACATTGTGTAAGTAACTTTAATGTTTACTCTTCTCCCAGTTCACCAGCCACTTACTTTTAAGTATTTCGGGAGAAGTGGATGAATTCACGTGTTGTAAATCCAACAGATCCGATTCTCTGACCTGCGTCTGCGGCACAAATTAACATGGCGCCGCCCATCGCGCATACAGCTCAACTAACGCGATGCGATCGTTATAAAGGTGTTTAAACAACAATACAACAATACAAAACATTCCACTTGCATGTATTTGACAATCGGAATATCAGATATTTCATGCCATAGCTAACACATTTGTGAATATTCTGAATAAAAAAGGGAAAAAATGACATAAAAGCAGATCATCATTCATTCAGCTCTGTTGCTGCTGCGGTGTGTAACGTGACAAGCAATGACGCGTCACCATGGAAACCATAAAGTGACATTCTAAATAACGGTCGCCTTGAACCCCAAGCACCCCCCCCCCCTCAAGAATCCCGCCCCCCCTCTCACGATATAGTTCCCACGTCCCTGATCCGCAGGTATATTGATGATGTCATGGAATGCCATGGATGTCATTTTTTCCAATCTTATGGTTTAATGTAACGCAACTCCATGTTTGACAGTTCAGTGAGCTTTTGCTGAGAGATTTTGAGTTTGATCATTGATAGAACTAGTAAAGTCCCAGATAATAATAAAAAGTGTTCTAAGAATGTTTTAAGTAATAACTTTTCTATTACTTTTCTTATTTTTTTTTTAAGTAAACGTTATTTCTGAATGTTCAAAACTTCCAGTTGTTTGAACATTAATGGAACATTCCATTTTATCATCCTGCAAACATTATGACAATGTTACTTTTGAACGTTCTCTGAACATTCCGAAACAAGATACATTTAAAAAGTGTTAGACCAACTGACGCATTTCAGGAAAAAACATTCAATGAATAATGAACATTTGAGAACAGACAACTTTGAACAAACATTCTACTAACGTTACAGGAATCTCACGAATCTTGTTTACAGACGTTAGCTGGACGTCTTCCAGGTTCAGTGACTCAAAATGATTTTGACTCGTCCGTCAGTTTCTTTAACCTGGAAAAAGTGTAAACATTGCGTTTTTGTTAATATTGCTTCAGAAAGAACTATAATAGCATGTTTCATTTCTCACCACTAACAGTTGTTTGGCTGTTATTGCTAATAATCCCTTTGTTCTCAGATCATATATATATATATATATATATATATATATATATATATATATATATCTTCTCAGATCATCATTCCTCAGATCTGCAGATATATTGATGATGTCATGGATGACATCATGGCTCTCAGGGTCTTCAAAAGCCTCTTTAGACGTCATTACGTCGGCCTGAGAATCTCTAAAGTGCAGCTCAGTTCAGGCGTGATCACTATGCGCAGAGATGTGGACGCAGAGATGGTGAATATTACTCATAGGTCCGGGAATGAAAAGATAACGGACTGTAAATTCAATTTTTCTCCCGTCCATCCCTGAGGAACGCTCCAGGAACTTCCAGCATCCTCTGAGGGGGATTTCATTTTCTCCCAGCGTAGACTAGCATGTCGGAAACGTTCATTATTGCGCTTATGGCTCGTTAATTAGGCTTGTAAAGCTGACATTAGTGGCCCCTGATGTGTGCGGAGCCCCGGGCCCCCTAGAGCGCACACACACACACACACACACACACACACACACACACACACACACAGGGTTTTACTGCGACTTTATAATATACATGTATATGTATTGATGATGTAACACTGCTGTATTAGAATTTAAAAGCGTTTCATTTTTCCCTTGAGGAAATGAATGAAGAACTAGAACTTTCCTGTTTTTGTAAAGGTTTTTTCTTTTCCCTTTCTATGTGATTTATTTTTTATTTTTCCTTTCTTTGTGAATTTTGTCTTATATGCATAGTTTTTATACTCTGTTTTTTTGTTGCTATAATTGAACTCCTGGTCATGCATGCGATTCTCAGACTCTTGGAGCTCCTCCTGTGATTAGAGTTGTACTTGTGTTAATTAATTTCAGCTGATGACCCCTAATTGCTAATTTATCAAGAAGAGGGTGAATGTTTGTTGCAGAGTGCGCGCTGGAGACAGCAGTGTGCTGAAACATTTGCTCCTGTTCACTTGTTTTTAATTCACTTTGCACTTTTTGCACTATGCAATCCAGAAAATAATCAGATGTTTTGATAGACTTCTGCAGTCTGTAATGAATCCAGTGTGCGGCCAGCCTCCGTCTTGCTCGTTTCAAATCTTATCATAAAACATACTTTTTTAGGTTAGGTTTTATTTGACTCTTTGGTTTATTTATTTTCTTTACTTAGACATATTGTGTTTTTGATATGCATAAATATGTATAAAGATATGTATTTATACATGAGCCTTGAGAATCTACTTTTTAAGGCGCTATGTAAAATAAACTTTTGTTTTTATTATTATTATTATTATTATTTATATGCAATTGATTTACAATTACCTACAAAATCAAACAAGGTCTTGCTCATTTTCCATTTTTCCCTTGAGGTCCATTATAATCTCACAGGCTGTTTGTGCTACTGTGCCTTTAAGAGTTCTCTATATAAACGTCAGCTGTGATTGGCTAAGCCTTGCATTTGAAATGAGTTGAAATTTTTAATGTCTTATGAGCTGTTTAATGACAACTCTTACTCTACCAGTAACACGTTTGGATCAAAAATACAGCAAAAATAGTGAAAAATTATTACAATGTATTTCTATTATACAATATATTAAATATGTAAATATATGTTAAACTGTAATTTATTCCTGTGATCAAAGCTGAATTTTCAGCATCATTACTCCAGTCTTCAGTGTCACATGATCCTTCAGAAATCACTCTAATATGATGATTTGATGATCAAGAAACATTTCTCATTATTATCAATGTTGAAAACAGTTTTGCTGCTTCATATTAAACCGTGAATTTTTATTCAGGGTTCTTTGATGAATAGACATTTCAAAAGAACAGCATTTATTTGAAACATAAATGTTTTGTAAATTGTGATCAATTTAATACATTATAGCTGATTGATAAAAACATTAATTTCTTACTGACCTCATGTTTTTAAACAGTAGTGAATATATGTAATATTATTATTATTTGCTTTACTTCTATTATATAGACAATATATATAATATTTTTACAGGACAGAACATTTAATTACATTATTTAATTACATTAATCATTATACATTTTTAATTATTATTAATTACATTATTTTTCATGCTTTAAATTTACATTTTAATACTTGTATTACTTCAATCTGCTATATTTCAGTTGTATCTCAGCCATATTTCAGTTGTATCTCAGGCGTTTCTCAGCTAAATCTCAGACGTATCTCAGCCGTATTTCGGCTAAATCTCAGTTTTATCTCAGCCGTATCTCGGCTAAATCTCAGCCGTATCTCGGCTAAATCTCAGCCGTATCTCGGCTAAATCTCAGTTGTATCTTGGCTAAATCTCAGCTAAATCTCAGTTGTATCTCGGCTAAATCTCAGCCGTATCTCGGCTAAATCTCAGCTAAATCTCAGTTGTATCTTGGCTAAATATCAGCTAAATCTCAGTTGTATCTCGGCTAAATCTCGGCTAAGTCTCAGTTGTATCTCGGCTAAATCTCAGCCGTATCTCGGCTAAATCTCAGCCGTATCTCGGCTAAATCTCAGCCGTATCTCGGCTAAATCTCAGCCGTATCTCGGCTAAATCTCAGCTTAATCTCATTTGTATCTCGGCTAAATCTCAGTTGTATCTCGGCTAAATCTCAGCCGTATCTCGGCTAAATCTCAGCCGTATCTCGGCTAAATCTCAGTTGTATCTTGGCTAAATCTCAGCTAAATCTCAGTTGTATCTCGGCTAAATCTCAGCCGTATCTCGGCTAAATCTCAGCTAAATCTCAGTTGTATCTTGGCTAAATATCAGCTAAATCTCAGTTGTATCTCGGCTAAATCTCGGCTAAATTTCAGTTGTATCTTGGCTAAATCTCAGCTAAATCTCAGTTGTATCTCGGCTAAATCTCAGTTGTATCTTGGCTAAATCTCAGTTGTATCTCGGCTAAATCTCAGTTGTATCTCGGCTAAATCTCAGTTGTATCTCGGCTAAATCTCAGTTGTATCTCGGCTAAATCTCAGTTGTATCTCGGCTAAATCTCAGTTGTATCTCTGCTAAATCTCAGTTGTATCTCTGCTAAATCTCAGCTAAATCTCAGCTAAATCTCAGTAGTATCTTGGCTAAATCTCAGTTGTATCACGGCTAAATCTCGGCTAAATCTCAGTTGTATCTCGGCTAAATCTCAGTTGTATCTCGGCTAAATCTCAGTTGTATCTTGGCTAAATCTCAGTTGTATCTCGGCTAAATCTCAGTTGTATCTCGGCTAAATGTCGGCTAAATCTCAGTTGTATCTCGGCTAAATGTCGGCTAAATCTCAGTTGTATCTCGGCTAAATGTCGGCTAAATCTCAGTTATATCTCGGCTAAATCTCAGTTGTATCTCGGCTAAATGTCGGCTAAATCTCAGTTGTATCTCGGCTAAATCTCAGTTGTATCTCGGCTAAATGTCGGCTAAATCTCAGTTGTATCTCGGCTAAATTTCAGCTAAATCTCAGTTATATCTCGGCTAAATCTCAGGTAAATCTCAGTTATATCTCGGCTAAATCTCAGTTGTATCTCGGCTAAATCTCAGTTGTATCTTGGCTAAATCTCAGTTGTATCTCGGCTAAATCTCAGTTGTATCTCGGCTAAATCTCAGTTGTATCTCGGCTAAATCTCGGCTAAATCTCAGTTGTATCTCGGCTAAATCTCAGTTGTATCTCTGCTAAATCTCAGTTGTATCTCTGCTAAATCTCAGCTAAATCTCAGCTAAATCTCAGTAGTATCTTGGCTAAATCTCAGTTGTATCACGGCTAAATCTCGGCTAAATCTCAGTTGTATCTCGGCTAAATCTCAGTTGTATCTTGGCTAAATCTCAGTTGTATCTCGGCTAAATCTCAGTTGTATCTCGGCTAAATCTCGGCTAAATCTCAGTTGTATCTCGGCTAAATCTCAGTTGTATCTTGGCTAAATCTCAGTTGTATCTCGGCTAAATCTCAGCTAAATCTCAGTTATATCTCGGCTAAATCTCAGTTATATCTCGGCTAAATCTCAGTTGTATCTCGGCTAAATCTCAGTTGTATCTTGGCTAAATCTCAGTTGTATCTCGGCTAAATCTCAGTTGTATCTCGGCTAAATCTCAGTTGTATCTCGGCTAAATCTCGGCTAAATCTCAGTTGTATCTCGGCTAAATCTCAGTTGTATCTCGGCTAAATCTCAGTTGTATCTCTGCTAAATCTCAGCTAAATCTCAGCTAAATCTCAGTAGTATCTTGGCTAAATCTCAGTTGTTTCACGGCTAAATCTCGGCTAAATCTCAGTTGTATCTCGGCTAAATCTCAGTTGTATTTTTGCAGTATCTCGACTAAATCTCAGTTGTTCCTCAGGCGTTTCTCAGCTAAATCTCAGTTGTATCTCGGCTAAATCTCAGTTGTATCTCGGCTGAATCTCGGCTAAATCTCAGTTGTATCTCTGCTAAATCTCAGTTGTATCTCAGCCGTATCTCGGCTAAATCTCAGTTGTATTTTTGCAGTATCTCGACTAAATCTCAGTTGTTTCTCAGGCGTTTCTCAGCTAAATCTCAGTTGTATCTCGGCTGAATCTCGGCTAAATCTCAGTTGTATCTCAGCCGTATCTCGGCTAAATCTCAGTTGTATCTCGGCTAAATCTCAGCTAAATCTCAGTTGTATCTCTGCCGTATCTCGGCTAAATCTCAGCTAAATCTCAGTTGTAATTTTGCAGTATCTCGACTAAATCTCAGTTGTTTCTCAGGCGTTTCTCAGCTAAATCTCAGGCGTATCTCAGCTTTTTTTTTTGGCTGAATCTCAGTTGTATCACGGCTAAATCTTGAGTTGTATCTCAACCGTATCTTGGCTAAATCTCAGCCGTATCTCAGTCATATCCCGGCTAAATCTCACCCTTATCAGTTGTATAGTGTGGAATAAGTGTGTCGCGGTCTCTGATCTCTTCCTCTCAGGATGAGTGTCGGATCCCACCGCTCTCTGAAGGCTTGTATGCATAATGTAAAGCTCTGGTACAGTACAGAAGACAGATGAGTCTGGGCTCATACAGTGCAAATCTCCATTAAACAGCTTATGTAAGACTCGATGTGGAGGGAACACAAGCTGTCAGCCTGAAGAGATGAGGGAATGATGAATGAGGGGATACAGGTGTGTTTAGATGATCGAATGAAGCTCGACATCTTCAAATAACAGTCCTCAATCGGAAAGACACTCAATAATGTACCTGTATGTGTTCAGCATTTCAGGGCTATAACATGCGACAGTGACTTATTTTCCTCCTTTACACTTGTGAGCTTTCTCTTCCTTTTGAATTTTTTTATTTATTCAGCAATTTTCTACTGAATTCAGTGTCAAAAAGATCTGACAAAACCATAAAATACAGTTAACAGGGCATGAAATATTGATTATACGCTCTCCAGCTTTTTCATTGGCATGAAAGGATTATGATATTAACACAGAGCTGAAGTGCTTCTACTGGATGAACATTCAATAAAGTACAGTAAAAACAGACTCGTGTAATGGATAGGAACGTGTACGATCTGTAATGTCTGATCCGTAATGTCTGGAGCTGTTGTGCTGGCGTACGTTCCTTGACTTCAAAAAAAATATTTTTATTATCTAACATTAACAAAGAATAATAAATGCTGTAAAATATATTGCTTATTGTTATGTAAGTTACTGCATAAACAAAAGAGACCTTTTATTTACTTATAGTTTATTTTTCTGACCCCATGAACAGATTTTTGTCTCAACTAGAAGTGCAAAACAAAATGACCTAATTTACTAGAGGTTCTGACAAAATGCCAATTGCTGCCGTTTATTTAAAATGTTTAAGTAATCTAAATTATTTGGAAGATTTTTTTTTTTTTTTTTTTTAAATGATTCAATGACTCACTCATAAAGACTTAACTTGTTTCATTATGAATGAATCAGCATTTTTGAACAAATCTTTTGAGTGAACGATTCAGTGACTCACCTAAATGACTCATTACTGGATGAATCAGCGTTTTTGAAGCGAATCGTTTGAATGAATTATTCAATGACAGATACATATTTAACAGTCACTTGACGCCACCTACTGGTTTAATGATAATCGATATAATCGTTATTTGAAGCGCCAAGTTACTTTTAAAAGGTGATTTACTCTATTTTGATCACTACTATAGACATCAGTGTTTAGATCCCAACTATAACCTTTTATCTCAGTACTTCTGTGATAATATGAATATTTGTAAGACAGAAATAATTATAATGTGTGTGTGAAAAGACTGAATCTGTTTCATACCTATACATGACAACCTGGCAGCGCCAACACAGATCTGAATGTTGATTCTGTCAAAGGTTTAATAGACACAGTCATTTATGAATGAGATTGAATCTAGATTGCGATCTTTAAACGATTAATCGTGCAGCTCTATTCTCAAGTAAATGTATCCAGTTAAGAATGTTTAGATATTTTTACTGGAAGCACAAAATAAGACCGAAATATTAGTTTGGCAGTGTTATCCTTTCCTCCTCAACCCTCGTGACGTCACAGATCCCGCTGGATCTCATGAACTCTGTGTGTATGATAGTGTTGTAAAAAGTACAGACTTCGGTACCAAATTTTAAAAACGTGACGCATTTAGCGCTGCTGAGCGGAATCGTAAACACCTCTGATTGGCCACTGTGTTCACAAGCTCATCAAATATGTCTGTGATTGGCTACAATGATCAGCGCTTTAAAAACATGTAAATATACATCAATGACGCTCTTCAGCGAGCGCGTACACAGACACACACCGGAGCGTTTGAAGGCAGGACCGGTCCGCTGATAGACGCAAACACTCCCGTGTGCTGATCATTGTAGCCAATCAGAGGCACATCCAATGAGCTCGTGAACACAATGGCCAATCAGAGGTGAGGCGGAGGCCAATCCACTCAACAGCGCTCAAAACGTCACATTTTTTAAATTTGGTACCGAAGTCTGTACTTTTGACAACACTACTAGTGTATGAGCGAATGTGAGGTAATTTGTGTCTCTCTCTGTCTCTCTCTCAGAGGACCGGAAGCTGTTTGTGGGCATGTTGGGAAAACAGCAGAGCGAAGACGACGTCCGGCGTCTGTTTGAGTCGTTGGGGCAGATAGAGGAGTGCACCGTTCTACGGGGGCCTGATGGGGCCAGTAAGGGTCAGCACCCACACAACTCTCTGCCTCTTACTCTCTCATTCCTCCAGACGCTTCCTCACATGGAGCAAACACACAATACTGGCTCTTGAGGTTTTGAGGTTTACATATGAATCAGCCCTTTTTTTGTTTCTCTTCTGTTGGTGGAGTGAACATTATTATTGTGATAATAGCCGCGTTTCCACTATCGGGCCAGTGCGAGCCAGGGCTTTAGCCGGGCCGGGCCGGCGGGGCTAATAGCCTCGGGCCTGGAGCATCGAGCCTGAAAACACGCTGTTTACACTGTCAGTGAAATGTGACCCAATTCAGATTTTTTTGCTCATATGTGACACAGATCGGATGTGTTCTATGACCGTGTAAACGGGAAAAAAAACGCATGCATTCGGATATTTCGAGATCAGTTTCAGGCCTCATATGTGGAAATTAATCAGATATGTGCCAATGCGACTGTCATGTAAACAGGCAGATCGGGTTTGCTGAGGCATTAGGCGACGTCTCCGCGGTTTAATGACGAGAGAAACCCCAATACGCGTCTGCAAAGGGACGGATGGACACGTCGTGTCGGCGTAGGAGAGGAATGTGGACCAACGTTGACACAACATATCAAAGGTTGGCTTGCTCATCCTAAAATTTCGGACCCATTGCTCCTCGTTAAAGCCAATATTTAAACAGAATATGCTCCCGCCAGTCCTGAGATCTCTCTCACACACAATAACTGAAGCACATGTGCAATGATGGCCCTTTTCACCCTCCTCCGTCTCAAAATCATGGTGATGTTTGGCGAACTTTGCATATATCGCAGAGCTAGCATCAAGCATATTTCACGTTCGTCCATCTGTGCAAGAGAGTTTAACCCTTTAAGCATGCGCGATGTTTCAGATAGTATGGCAAGTGTAAACACATGAATCGGATATGGGTCACAGTTGGAAGAACGGTCAAAAAAATTGGATTATGGAAACAAATCAGAATTGGGCATCAAGACCTGTAAACGAGGCCTAAAACACACCTCTCTGAAACAACGTCACACAAACCCATCATTTCATCAGCAAATGGAAGTTTTATCAGAAAACTAATCAGAAAGAAATCACTGGGAACTAGCGAGATCCCAAAACGAACATGATAAAAGCAGCCGTTTGCTGGCATTTTTGTTGTTTACTTAAAGATTTAAAACCCAAACGTCGATGTTTTACCACATGTTTACAATAAAAAGTGATTCATTGATCATAATGAATCAGTTTGTGTGAAGATTGCACAATAGTCACACTGAAATAAAGTGGTATTTTATTATTCAGAGAAACAGAGAAAGCTCCTGGAAAAAAAGAGTTGCTTTATTTTATGACATATGCGGATCTAAATATGAATTTCAAACAGTCCGGTATAAAGAGACGAGACGTACTGACAAATAAAATAAATACACGATTGTGATAGCCTATGATTTGTCTGATTTCTTCAAGCGGTCGTATTTACCATGTTTACTATGGTAATGGTTAGCACACTTAAGCTTTGCATCGCATATACATATTTATGCTTTATATGGTGATCAGAATCCACATCGGATCACAAGCAGAAGAAAGTGAGTTAACCCTGGCCGTTGGCCCAGAGGAAGCCCCGGGGTGACTAGCACTAGCACTAGCACGCCCGCTTTTGGCCCGACAGTGGAAACGTGGCTGTTGTTTAAAGTTTAGAGACAATTATAACCAAACCAGTAATTCAAAAGTATATGGAATTACATCATAACTTTGTTACAAAGAAATCCAACAGAAGAAAATTAATTATTATAATTTGCTACTGTTCAAAAGTTTGGAATCCAGTAAGATTGTTTTTTATTTTATAAGAAATTAATACTTTTATTCAACACTTTTATTGATCAAAAGTGACAGTAAAGACATGTATAATGTTACAAAAGATTCTATTTCAAATAAATGTTGTTCTTTTGAACTTTCTATTCATCAAAGAAACCTGAAAAATAAAATGCATCACAGTTTCCACCAAAATATGAGGCTGTTTTCAACACTGATAATAATCATAAATCAGGGCTCCAGACTAACTTTTTGCCTTGGTTGCACTGGTGAGCCTAACTTTTTTATTTAGGTGCACCAGCACAAAATTTGGGTGCACCCAAATTTTTCCTCGGCTGTATCACCTTTAACGCCACAATTTTAAGGTCATCTTTTTATCACACTCTATACACATTCATATATATTATGTAAATGAATTTAAACAAGAAGGTGTAGGTAAAAACTTTTATTTATTTTTTGAAGCACAATTATTAACGGTATTCCTACTCTTACCGATACTGCTTATCGATACAGTACTTTAACTGTATTCTTATGGTTCTTTTTGTTTTATATATAATAAACAAAGATAAACAATGGATAAACAAAAGATAAACAATTAAACAAAGATACACTTTATATAGGCATACACAGTGCTTTAATTTCAGGAAGGCCTACTGTTCAGGCATGGTCTAAAAAGAAATCTAATAAAGTAATAAAATGTAAAACACTGTAAAATTTATCATAAATAGATTAATGCTTATTAAAGCTCAATTTATTCTTTCAAGAGCTGTGAGTCATTTTTCTCTTGTTGTTTGATTTGCAGTAATGGCGCAATCGTCAACATGTTTATTAGACTGCGGCCCCTTTAAGATCGAGTGCAGATCTAATAGGCTACTGATGCACCATATTCTCCCAACTATATCCATAACTACGTCCATTTAAGACATAAACTGTTTTCAGTGAATCTCAAAGCCGGTAATTTTGACACGCTTTTGTGTACAATTGATCGTTTAGACGCGCACAATCTGCACATGAAACCGAAAGTATAATTTGCTTGTCTCGGTCTGTTTCGGAGCGCGCGCCCCCATGCGAACAACATCTCTTGCGCAGATTTTTGTGTTTTTAATAGCTCTTTCAATTATTAAACGCGTCCCGCAATTTAGCAACAGTAGCTAGACTGCATTTACAACAATCACCGATCGTGCTGATTCTGATTCTGAGTTTTAGGGAGAAATGATAGCGTAATGCTGCGAAGGGAAGAAGTTGCGCGTAGTTAGATAGTTTTTAATGATTTTACCTCAAAATATTATTTTTTATAATCTTTGGAAGCCGAAATTTAAAATAAAATCAGACTAATATAACAGACCTTAAGTGTAACCAGGCTACGTTTGAATGTTTAATTCTGTCCTCCGTCGTCACTCATTAAGCAGGGCTGTCGTGTTGTGCGAGCTGTGGCATCGCGTGAGAGAAAAGTGTGAGTTCCGTCAAAGGAGAACAAACGCCAACAAACGTTCGTGGAGAGGCAGCGGATGCGAGGACGTTAGGTGCACCGGTGCGACCTAGGAAAAATGTTAGTCGCACACTTACAAAATTTGGTCGCATATGCGACCAAATTGGTCGCACTCTAGAGCCCTGTAAATGTTTCTTGATCATCAAATCATCATATCAGAGTGATTTCTGAAGGATCATGTGACTCTGAAGACTGGAGTAATGATGCTGAACATTCAGCTTTGATTAGGAATAAATGACACTTTAACATATATTATATTATTGAATATAATTGAATAAGATTATTGAATAAGTGGATTACATTTGCATGGTGTGTAATAAATAGCAACAGTTGAAGTAGTCGTCGTAAACACAACTCATATTTGTCTGTCTTTTAACTTTGATTATCTACAAACAAACCTTAAAATCTCTCTTATTAATTTCATTGATCTCTTATTTATATTATATCTGTGCATGTTTTGAAGTATCAGAACACTATTTGTACTATTTTTGCATATATGGTGCACACATGTGAATACTATAATCTGTTTCATTGTTGAAATTTAAAAAAATTGTTTTAAAGTTTGTAATATTTCATTTTTGCCCTGTCAGTTTCATGTTCAGAGTCACTGTTAGTTTGAGTGGCATGACCTGCCACCTTCTGACTCAGCCAATCATGTGAGTTTGGGGGCGGGGCTAACGGTTTGATTGATGGACGGAGTGTTTGAAACTTGCTTGTATACGGACATTATTTTCGCAGTTGTGTTTGGTGACACTAGACACAGCTTTAACATACAGAGACTTTTGTTGAGTGTTCTTGTGAATATCTAGATCTACGCATGAGATTACTGGGTTTCTTTTTCTCATGAGAAACTTTAAGGACTCCCTTTGCTCTCCGTTTAATCTCATTGTGGTCTGAGTGAAACATTTCAGATATTAAAAAGCTGTAATTTATGATATTAGGACACGTCTACACCTGTCTGGCTGTTAATGATGTTTCTCTCGTGTGTTTCACTTCTAGTTTGTGTGGATTTGTGTCCGGAATAATGGAGCTTTAGCAGCGCTAGGATCCCATGAATTCGTGTCCAAATGTTTCTCCTCGAATCAAAGAGGTGTTTTAGAAGCATTTTCCCTAACCATCAGATTTGAAATCCTCAAAGTGTGCTTGTCATGTCTAAAGCTGTTCTGGTCTTCTGAAGTGTGTTCTGTCTCATGAAAGTGTGTCGTCGAGTCTCGTCTCTCTCTCCGGCATTAATGCATCTTGTTTGCGGGAAATAGAAGTGTTTCTGGGGCCCTGGAGCGGATCGGGGTCACGCAGGTTTGATGATTGCAGGGTTTGTTAGATGGATGTGTGTGCTCCGGTTAGTCTCTGTGGAAAGGTTAAAGTGTTCAGAGGAACCAGCAGAATCCTCAGAATGAGATGCAGGAGATTGTATCACAGCGGCTCTTCTTCACACACTGATTTTTCCTCCGGCCTCTCTGCTTTTCTTTCTTCCCTTTGAGGAAGTTTGCATGGAATCCAGCAGCAAATGCGTGTGTGTGTCTGTGTGTGTGTGTGTGTGTGTGTGTGTGTGTATGGGTTCACTTAGTATTAATTCAACAGCAAATTTGGGCACATTCTCACTTGGGAAAACTTTTAATAAATAAATGTTGTTGTTTTTTTTACTTTTGTTAACACACACAGCATATGTATATATAAATATCTCATTTATATTTTTTATATACAGTTAAAAGGACAATATATATTATGTGCATTTCAAATGTAATAAATATTTAAAGAATATATATTAAATTGAATTTGTTATATATGCATATATATACAATGTATGCATATATATATATATATATATATATACAATGTGTATATATATATATATATATATATATATATATATATATATATACAATGTGTATATATATATATATATACAATGTATGCATTTAAAATATAATAAATATTTTTTAAATATTTTAAATTTAGTGTGTATATTGGCTTGACGTCACAAACAATATATTTTTATTCTTAACATTTTTAATTAAAGGTTATGTTATAGTTATAGTTATTAATGTGAATGTGAAGGTTTTGAGTCCATCTCGACGTTTATTACCGTAGTAAGGCTCTAACTCTCTGTCTGTAGGACATCATGATGGGTAAATCTATATGAATCCATATAATTCACTTCTAATCTGTGTTTCTAAACTAAACCATCAGAAATCAGGAAACTTCCAGTGGGATCATCTCTCTCGTCTGTCTGACTCTAGTGCTCATTATAAACCAGCCTAAAATAAAAAGAATCTTACTGACCCCAAATTTGTACATTATTGAAACCTTATTGTATAGAGTTATTTTTCCTTTGGTTAAAATACTGCCATATTAGTTTATGAAATAAATGCAATAACCAGTGCAATAACCTGACACAGCATGAGTCTAATACTAGTGAATTATCTTCACCTTAAAATGACTAGTTAACTAACCTCTCTCTCTCTCTCTCTCTCTCTCCACAGGGTGTGCTTTTGTAAAGTTTTCCAGTCATGCTGAAGCCCAGGCTGCTATTAACAGTCTCCATGGTGGACAAACGATGCCTGTGAGTCTCTCTCTCTCTCACACTCACACACACATACACACACACACACACACACACTCACACTCAGAGTCGTGTCATCTCGTTCTGTCACACACCGTCCAAATAGTAACTTACACTGCAGTCTTGAACACAGTCTCCACATCAGTGCTCGTCTACAACTGTGTGTAAACTCGTCTCAGACAGAGACGTGGACGAGACGAGAGCGTTTAAAGAGCCTCCGTCGGGTAGTAGTTGAATCAGTGGATAGTGTTTGAATGATTTATTTTTTTAATCTATTTGTTTATTTTTGTTGAGAGAAAGAGAGAGAAAAAAATGACATCTGGCAATATTTAAAAGTAAACTGTATTCTGCGTTTATTATACGCTTGAGAAACATGAAAATATCTTTCATTTGATCCTGCACCTGTTGGAGAGCATTTGGATATGCATATTTTTTCCTCTTAATCGACTTAATTGTGCATCCATACAGTTAATTAAGGCTGTTCACTCCAAGAACAATAACTATAATGATAACTATATCACGATATAATTTGGTTTACTCTGTGCGCTGCAGTTCATCTGTCTCTTTAAAGGAGAACTCTGGTCAATTTTAACATTGAGCTCATTTTTTTGTAAATTTGGAGTGCTGTCAGTACAGAGAACAACGACAAAAATCGGTGTTGCCTACACCGTGTTATCCTCTTTTTAAAATTTGCACCCTGTTGACTTCAATGGGGCAAGTACTAAACCTGCTTTTAGCCTCTTAACATCCTTGATGTGTCATTACAAGTGCACAGGTCATGTGAGTGATTCCTTCAGAGTGAACACGAGTGAATCTGACTGCAGTAGATGTGAAAGATATTGATAAAAATTATGTTATTTCAGCCAGGGCAAATACCTGTGTTTACATCCTGTTTTCGGTCGAAGTCCAAAGTAGTCGATTGCCGAGTTCACGTGCGTGATCATTGGTAACTAAACCTATGCGTGTGAACTCGGCAATCGACTACTTTGGACTTCGACCGAAAACAGGATGTAAACAGGTATGTGCGCTGGCTGAAATAACATCATTTTTATCCCTATCTTTCACATCTACTGCAGTCAGATTCACTCGTGTTCACTCTGAAGGAATCACTCACATTGGCTGTGCACTTGTAATGACACATCAAGGATGTTAAGAGGCTAAAAGCAGGTTTAGTACTTGCCCCATTGAAGTCAACAGGGTGCACATTTTAAAAAGAGGATAACACGGTGTAGGCAACACCGATTTTTGTCGTTGTTCTCTGTATTGACAGCACTCCAAATTTACAAAAAAATGAGCTCAATGTTAAAATTGACCAGAGTTCTCCTTTAAATGCTCGAGCTCTTTAAAGCAGGGAGGATTCTGATTGGCTGTCAATGTTTTTATCGTTCATCAGCTGGAAAATAACACCTTCTGAAAGTCGATGACAGTTTGTCTGTGTCGTTATCATTAGTTGTGGTGCTCATATACATTCATATGTGAGATTCACCATCTTACATCAACTCTAGCTATTTAAAAAAATAATAATATTGCATGAAACATTTGCGAATAAAGCAGTGTTTCCATCCCATGTGTTGGCACAAATTATTAGTGATAAATCAGTGATCTTTCATCATTATTATCAGTGATTTTTCCCCTCCATCATAAATGAGTGTGTCTCAGAGCGTCAGACGAAACACAATAAACACTGCCAAAAATTGTCCTATCCTAACAGATGTATTCAGCTTTCATATGATACATCTCAATTAAAATAAATGTACCCTTGTGACTGGTTTTGTGCTCCAGGGTCACAAATGTTCACTTTAAAACACTGTACCACAAGTGATTTAACTGGGTAAACTCGATGAGCATAGCTAATGAATGTTCCTTTTTTTTATTGAGGATCTGCAGATGTTCTGCGTTCAGTGTCTGATGTGAATTAAATGCAGTTTTGCACCTTGGTCTTGAAGCGCTGCGGCTCCGACATGCAGACACTGTAAAAAGCTGAGAATTTCACTTGTCTTCGAGAAGGTGTTGATCTCAGGTGTTGAGCTGATTCTGCTGAAACACACTGCAGCTCAATCTGTGTGTGTGTGTGTTTGCTGAGCATGTAAATATTCACTTTATCACGCCTGAGAAAAGTAGTTTGTATTAGATAGTTTGGTATTTCGATGGTCCATTTTAGACATTCCAGGCCCTATTTTAACGATCTGAAACGCAAGTATCAAACGCGAAACGCAAGTAACTTTGTGGGCGGGTCTCGGGCGCTGTTGCTATTATACCGGCGGGATAAATGACTCTTGCGCCCGACGCAAATTTAAAATGTGTTGGTCTGAAGTCGCTTCATTACTCATAGGTGTGGTTTGGGCGTAACGTGAAAAAAAACAATCAGAGCGACATCTCACATTCCCTTTAAGAGCAGGCGTGCTTGTTCCATGGCGGATTGCTATTATAACGGCGGATTTGCCAGACGCACGCCAGGAGCGGTTCACAGCCGAGGAGACCGACGTTCTCGTCAGGGCCGTAAAACACAGAGAAGTGACATTGGGGATGGAGAAACACACCCAAATTAGTTTCGGTTAAACAGGCGTATGATAATTTGGTTAATGTGTAAGCTAGATTTATGCCTATGTTTTTCACATCTTCATGGACACCACAATGATTTCCCTCGTGTGGAATATTTTTCCTTGTAATAATGTATAGTTTTCTAAAAATGTTGCTGCGTCTGTGTAGATGAGAGAAGCAAAGTGTGTGTGCGTTGTGCACACGCTACATTATGGCCAAGCATGCGCCCTTAAAATAGCATCTGAATGCGCCACTGACTTTAGACGAGGTTTCTCCTGGTCTGTGGCGAAATTGTTTTCCTGAAACTGCAAAATAGCACCAGGGAACGTTTGCGCTGGAACATGCCTCCTCTTTTTGCTGAACCGCCCCCGGGAGCGCAAGTTCATTCCCTAATTTACCGACATGCGTCTGTGGAGGGAAAAGTCCGCTGTGCAAAATAGGAATGATACAAAGTCAACAGCGCTGGGTGCAAGATAGGGCCCTCCAACTACAAGTAACGATATATTACTTCTATTAGTCAATTAAATACTCTATACTCTATTAAATAATCGACTGTCTGCTTCAACACTCTTTATTTTGATGCTCCTCAACAGATATTCTACTGACTATAAGTAACTTTGCATCTACATGTCAACTTACTCTACTAACCCGAACTCTACTAATACTCTAATGAGAGTTTGCTGACATGTAGATGCAAAGTTACTTGTAGTCAGTAGAATATCTGTTGAGGAGCATCAAAATAAAGAGTATAAAGCAGACAGTCGATTATTTAATAGAGTATAGAGTATTTAATCGACTAATTCTCTAATGACGTAGTCACAAAGTTACTTGTAGTTGGAATGTCTAAAGTGGACCATTGAAATAAACTGATATTTTCTGTTTATGAAACTTGTCGAGACCATGTGCACATTGCATTTCACCTCAAACAATAAGATATTATATTTTGCATTATTTTCATGACAATAAAACAAATTCCTTCAATGTTTCATTATTGTAATCTGATAAAAGCAAACAATAATATATATTATAACTGTAGGGTTTATACGTTTTTGTACTGCTTTTAAGTTATGCCATTGTAATAGTATTATAATATATTTTATATAAATTTTGTATATAAATGTATTTATTTTACTTCAATACTGTATAAAGTATAGCATTGGAAAACAATTATGTATATTCAGTTTTCTCTTTGCTAGTAAATTTCACAATTAATTTCAATGAAATGCAGAGTAACACATTGAATTAAACATGACATTTTGAAGTAGAAAAAACAAATAGTATTTTCTTGTAAAACATTCTCCAATAATTTTTTTATGGTGTATTAATGGATCACTATCAAGAATAATGAGGATTACAGCAAAAACAACTGAAAAGTAAAAGATCTAGACATTTTACGGTTATGAGAAACAAAGTGCTGATTTGATATGAAAATAATCCCAAAATATCAAAATGGTCTTTTATTTATGCGAAATATAATTCCTTCAGATTATTGTCTGGTGTCATCTGGACACATTCTCCCCTTAAACACAAAAAGGCAGTTTTTTTCTCGAAGAACTTGAATATCTTGTAAAGGTCAATCATTTTTTTCTCCTTCTGGAAAAATCTGAATGTGTTTCTGTCACTTTTGTCAGTTCCATTCTGTCCAATTCTGCAATTATATTTTCAGTTATTGTTTTTTATTTCTTTTCTATGCAAATCTCTGTGGCCTGTGTGAAATTGAATCCAGATGCTCTTCTGAAGTCAAACGCTCTCCTCAAATGAGATTAGTTTTCTGAACCCGTGACGAATGCCTCAGAGATGACAGCTTATCAAATTCAGAAAATTCATTTCATACCAGATACAGCAGTGCTTGCTTCTGCCCATCATTATTGTGTTTGTTTGTGGGAATGTGGCTTTCGGTCAGAAGAAAACGTCCTTTTCTCAAGGAATGACAGAAACTCCTGCTGTCATCTGGACACAACAGGCCGGAAACTTCAGGATGGGAAACGAGCTTCTTAAGACAGATTCTGTGACATCATTTTTTTTACTAATATCATTATTCTTTCTCAGAATTGCGAGTTTATATCACAATTGGGGCTTTATAAATTGCAGTACTGAATTTATTTCTCAACAAAAAAAAAGGTCAAAATTGTGAGATATAAACTCGGAATTGCGAGAAATAAAGTCAGAATTGCACAAAATAGTCAGAATTGTGAGATCTAAACTCTGAATTGCGAGAAATAAAGAGAAATTGGTTTCATTGGTTCCAAAGCGGCACCAACTCTTTGCTGGACTAGAACCGTTCTTTTACCATGTCATGCTTGCGTCGGGGGCTGGGGGGGGGGGGTTGTCGAACTTCTTCTCGAACGTAACCTCCATCTATAGTAATCAAAACGAGCTGCACAAATGTGTTCTAAACGTCTTCTTCTGACCCCAATATAGGATCGCAAAGCCAGGAGAAACATTTGAAGAAAGATGATGTAGTCCACCATTGTAATTGTTATGCTTGAAGTTGGCGAAAGCTAAGACGTATGGCAACGTACACAGTGACGTAACGACGTCGTTTGCTGGGCTCTCTAGTCAGTGGAAAAACAAACAGGTTCTGAGAAGGTTCGCAAGTTGAACCAACTTTGAACCAACACCAGTTCCGAACCAGTTCTTTTTTGGTGGAAAAGGGGTAACTTTTTTCTTTAAAAAAAGGGGGGAAAACGGCCTCTTGAGGATGTGATGTCTGGCCGGGATTAGCGGACCCTTACCCTTCGGGGTGGGGCGAGGTTCGCTGGTCAGGAGTAAATCCAGTCGAAGATTTCGCACCCCACGATTATTGTATAGTAATAAATCTTTCCTAAAAGAATAAAACTTTTCTGAGTACAATGCCTGACCAGGATTATCGGACCCTGACCTCCCGGGGTGGGGCGAGGTTCGCTGGTCAGGAGTAAATCCAGTCGAAAATTTTGTACACTAGATGGAAATAAGGAGTAAAATTTATTCTTCTGGGTGTTATAATGATAATGATTGAGTTGTCTTTTTTCTATTTTTAGATTGTGAAAATGGATTCAGAGGATTGTTTCAGAACCTTGGTTAGGCTCATGCACCAGTACATCAAAAGTACTCACCACCTGAATTATTTGCGTGAGACGGCGGAAGACCCAGGGCCTAGGTCTTTACAGAAGGTGGCTAGCTGGCTAGGATCAGTGGTGTTGCCATCGGGTCCGACACCTGTGGTTGACTGGAAACTGCACAGCTGTGCTAAGAGAGGGCTCTATGAAAGCTTGAATATTTTGAAACAGCATTACACCTCAACTCAGGAGGAAACATTGGCTCAATGTAGAAGTATGGATCTACACAGAGGAGAGGAGGCTTTTGTGGAAGCAGCCAGGTGGGCTCGTAGAAGGCTGAAGAAGATCCAGCAGAGTACCATAGAGATGGCAATGGGTAGGATTAGACACCTGTGGGTGGAGGAAGGATCAGCGATGATGGGGTCCCGTGACCTTCCAGTAGAAACAGGGTGGGTAAAGCCCTTAAACAGTACCTCGCAAAGGGGAGAACAACTGGGGAAGTTTCGGCAAAACAACAAAAAGGAGGATTTTACGGGTGCAGGGAGATTCTGTAACACCAGCTATAGCAGACGAAGTAGAGGAGGGGATCTGGATCACGTTGGATGAAGTGGTTGATAGCAACACATCACAAATTATCCAGGAGGATGAGGAAAAAATAAAAATAAAATAGAGGAAAAGGAAGAGGTCGGTAGAGGATCAGGAAGACACAAAAAAATCTGCAGGAGGAAGGGGAAAGGCCACAATGGGTTAAAAAAATATCAGGTTGGAATGGATTTGAGAGACAAGACCATGAGGGACATAAATTGCATAATTGGTTTTTACGGCCCAAAAGACCGGTACTGATTTTAGGCAACTCAAATCTGGCCAGTTTGCCAAAGATGGGTGATGAGAGGATTCAAATAATGTGTTATTCCCAGGGTCGCGTTGGCTACATGCGCATCAAATCATCAGTACAAAAAAAAACAAGTTTGCTTCTTTGCCAGATATTTCACACAGGATCAGACCTTATGCATTGGACAAGGACTACAGGTCAGGCAATGTGGGATCATTGGCTCATTCATTTAAACTGAGGGGGGAGGGGCACCCAGTCAACTAGGATGGTGAGACCATGGTGAACCTCTCCACATTATCTCAAGGGATACAGCTAGGGAAAGGAGGTTCTACTTACTTCCAAAAGTACACAAGGATAAAGCATCCTGGCCCTTTCCAGATGTTCCTCCCGGGAGACCAATTGTTTCTGATTGTGGGAGTGAAAGCTACGGAATAGCTGAGCTCATCACGTTCTATCTGAACCCACTCTCCACAAGACATAACAGCCATATCAAAGACACTTATCATTTTCTGGAAAAAGTTCAAGCTATGAAGACCAGTCCTCAAGCTAGGCTTTTCTACATGGACGTAGAGAGTCTCTACACCAACATTGAGACGAAGAAGGGGTTGGAGGTGGTCCAGAAGTGCTTTAAGCGATATCCGGAGGAGGGAAGACCCGACGACATCTTGTTGAGGCTCCTAGAACTTAGTCTTACCAGAAATGATTTTGAATTCAATGGCCGATTCTCCCTACAAATCAAGGGGACTGCCATGATATTTGGGGGATTTGGGAGGGTACAGAAGGGGATTGGATGGAATTCGTGGATATCCTTAAAGGGATACTTCACCTCTGGGAAGATGAATGTGTATTTAAAATAGGTCATTTAAGTAGAAGAAATGTGGAGAAATTTTTGAATTTGGAGCTTTCTAGACTGAGAAAAGCCAGAAAATGTATTTTTGGCTTATGTGGATGAAAGACAACAACTCCCAGAATGCACTTGCTTCGCTGCCTTAGGAGGCCACGCCTACCGGTTAGAGAGCACAGTTGAAAACAAGGCTAGCCTAAGTAAGTGATGAGTTTGCCAGGGATTTAGAGACCCAAAATGTCCGGGATTCGGCTTTTGCGTTCTACAGTCGCTATTCATCATGTTTATTGTGGCGAGCAGGACGAGGCTGACGGCCGCGGGAGAACGGCGCGAGGCCGGTGGCGTCATTATTGAGACGCGCCGGGTATCGCATCTCTCACGGAGGAGCGGAGATTTTCTTAGCAATGTTAAAACGCACATCAACCGATCACTTGTTTAGCGTTCATGTAAACACTACAGTCAGATTCACCGATCGGAATTAATTCAGTTAGATTGAAACGAGAGGTGTGCATGTAAACAATGAATGGCGACCGCAGAACGCAAAAGCCGAATCCCGGACATTTTTAACAGTCTCGCCCGCCGGACAAGTCCGGGAAAAGGAAGATGGTAACCCCTACTTACTCAGCTTTCTCCTACTATTCAGCTTTCTCCACAGAACAAGAGCATGCTAGCTTAGCTTCCAAAGAAAGACGGCTGATACTGTGTACATTCTGTGAGTGAGATCCCACCCTCTATGGGCGGGTTGAAAACATGCGGAACAACGCCATCTACTGGCTGTAGTCTTTAGCCTCTGGCCAGAAAATCCTCCGATGACGCAAAATGACGATTTTTGCGTCATCGGAGGATTTTTTCCAGACAAAAAATACATAAATCTCTCCTCTCAGGGGGATATGAGGGGGGAAAGCATGGTAATTCGAAAATACTACAGGTTTTCTACTAATACAAAGCTTAATGCTAAATCCTGAAGTAACCCTTTAACTCACATCACCCCTCCATTAAAGTAAAGTGGGAGCTGAAGGCAGATAAGATTGACTTTCTGGATACCACAATATACAAAGGGCTGGAGTTCTTGGAAACAGGAAAATTGGATGCCAAGGTCTTCTTTAAGCCAACAGACACTCATGCTCTACTACACCGGGGCAGTCACCACGACATTCATGTGTTCAAAGGAATAGTAAAATCCCAACTACTTAGATTTTGACGGATTTGCACGAGGGAAACCGATAGGATTGAGGCAATCAAAATCCTGGTTAAGGCCCTTAGGGGTAGGGGTTATTCCAGACATTTCTTGAGGATGAGGAAAAAGGAGGAACAAAAATGCTGTATGGGTGAGAGGAAAGCCCAGACCGCAAATAAGAGTGTTCTTCCCTTTATTGTGGAGTTCTCAAAGACTACCAAGAACTTAGCGGTAGGCTTGAGAGGCAATTTTGACAGGTTCTTGAAGGATGAGGCACTGGGTAAACAATGCAGGGTTATAGCAGCCTACAAACATGAAAAAAACCTACGGGATATGCTGGTACAGAGTAAAATGAATCCAGCCAATAAACGGGCCCATCCAAAACCCACGGCACCCTGATAAGAGGTGTACACAGAACAGTGAACAGGATCACACAAGCTATTCCGCTGAACCGAAAAATTGCATCTATTTAATCCGGTGTTCCTGGTGCTGGAAAAGGTACGTGGTGGAAACCAAAAACTCCATGCTCATGAGGATGTGGGGACATAGGTACGCAGTGAGAAAAGGGATCCAACGAGGATGGCACCTGGTCCCTCATTTCCGTAGACACGGAATCCAGAATCTCAAAATTTGTGGACTAGAGTATGACCCCAGTTGGGAGAAGAGAGAGAGACTCAGAAGGGAACGATATTGGATTAAAAAACTAGGGACATGGTTTCTTAAAGGATTGAACCTCAGAATTGGGTAATCAATAAAAGATGTTGAAGATATGATATGGTTTAGAGTTTTTTGTTGAATCATGCATACTTTAATCTAGTATTGTTGGGTCAAAGGGTTATTGCACAAACACTAACAGCTCCCCCATTGGAAAACTTAGCCCCCATAGGGGATTAGTACTTAATATTTTCATACCTAAACTCAGCCCTTACAGTAGGGAGGCTTGGCTGGGGTGTAATTGGCTTATCCCTGTACCAGCACAAGCACTAAAACCTACCCCTTACAGAGGACTAGGTTAAATTATTGACATACCTAAACCTACCCCTCACAGGAGGAAGACTTGTCTGGGATGTAATTGGGCTATCCCTGTACCAGCACAAGCACTAAAACCTATCCCTCATAGGGTTAATATTATTTAAGAATAAGCTACTATTATATAACTAAAAATAAGACCTACTTTTCCTACTTTTGATATGGTGGAGTGGTTAGTGTGTTGGGTTGGGTACGGAGAGACCCGGGTTCGATGCTGGCATTGGATGGGTGTTGGTTGGGACTAGTTTTGATCCAAGTAAATATTGGATTAAATTTAATGGTTGTTTAAACAGGTTAGGTTGAGGAAACAGGTTACGCAGAGAAACAGGCGATTAAAAATAAAAAATTCAAGGGGGAAGTTACACAAAGGGTGAATACACGGGAAAAAGATGTAGCCAGGATGGAAATAGAAAACTATAGGAGATGGAATTCATGATGGAAAATTACAGTGGATCGTGAAGGGACGATTGGGTCACAAAGGATTGTGGGAAAAATAATTGGTTACCAAGAAAGTGATAGCTGATGCATTAAGACAGGTAGTTAAGGGAGATCGAGGATGGTTTAGGTATATACTTGCTACGGTGAGTGTGATGTCTGTTAGGGTTGGCATTTACTTAGAGGTGACGATTGGTAGAAGCTTGGTGCTCAGGTTCACACTTGAGTACCCGTCAATCTGAACCTCGTGACACAGGCCCTTTTCGGGTGCCCAGGGATACCTTGGGATGTTAACGAAGGGGTTACTTGTGGAGGTAGGTATACAACCCCTTTGGATCCACTTGGACAGCACGCAGAGACGGTGGCTTTGGGTTGACAGGCCGTAACTGGAACCAAATTTTCTATCGATGAATAGCATTAAGGGTTTTTGTAAAAACTGGTTGAGGTTGTGGGGGGTTGGTGGAGAGTAGGGTTGGGTATCGAGAACCGGTTCCATTTTAGAACCGGTAACAAATTCCCAAAAACCGGGTATTCGATAAGACGCACGCATTTCGATTCCTCTTATCGATTCCTGACTATCCGTTATTTCAAATGTAGGCGCGCAGCAAGCACGTTCATAATAGAAGCGACATGGGCCGTGGGCGCGACGAGCATACGGTGCGTGGCACTCGTTTTTGCAGGCGCGCGCGCCTATGCCTCATCGAGATGAAAATCTCAACTTTTCAGAATGGCGCAGGCGGTGCGCAGGTCAAGTGACAAAAACCAACCGACCTTTCTGTAACATCAAACGCTCGGCTGAACAGCTGATCATATCTGAACAGCGGGTTTTTATTTCTGAATGGTTGGGTTGCATATAGCAGCGACAGACGCCACGGGAACGCAAGCGCTTGTGGAAAGAAGGAGAAAGCGCCGTGGCCGTGCTTTTCCATGCATTTTTAGACGCGATATGTGAACGGTCCCTAATTCAGGAATCTATGTGGCTTAAAATCATTTTTGTTTTGTTTAAAATGGAGATCACGATTACATACATCAGACAACTACTCAGAATAACATGTTTAGTCTAATAGTCTATTTTTTTTTAAAATAGTTTGAATAATTAATTCAAACCAATATTAATTTGTCTCATAAATACTTGTTTAGTGAATGAATGATTCGCCGTTTTTGACCGAATCTCTCAAGTCTAATTCAATAAATAATTAAATGAAAAAAAAAAAAAAAAACAGTCGGTTTATGCCACACTGCTGGAGTAGCAGTAATAATGTAATCAACACCTTTATATGAAGAGACTCCTTTCACTTTAGCCATTTTATTGGTTATTGCTTAAAATTGGAAAGAATAAAAGGTAGAAATATTTTTTCTTCAAGTATTTGCCCTTTTTTTTCTCCCTCCAAAAAATATTGGAATCGGAAACAAGAATCGATAAGAACCGGATTCGATAAGCAGAATCGGAATCGGAATCGCTAAAAATGAAACGATACCCAACCCTAGTGGAGAGATACATTGTAGTTTGAACAATGGTATCAATACTGAAGTTCTGGACCATATGAGAATTATTATGAGATAGTGTTTGGTTTAGGAGACTCAGATGTTTTTAAGACACACGCCTAGGACTGATCCCCTTGGGCGGGCCGCCTCAGAGGAGGGTGTCTGGAGTTTTAAAGAGCCGAAACACCCAATGATCCTGAGGTACAGCGCTGAAGATGTGTTCCTTAGTAGAATAGGATTAAATAGATTGTGGTATGGAGATTAATCTTGGGCTCTTCTGCTGTATTTGACTTGTGCTATAATTTTCATTACAAGTTCCTCACGAGGGCAATCCGAGGGAAGGCGTTGTCCTTTCAAAAGCCTAAGCCCCTGATACCCCTAACACTGATACCCCTGACACTGAGGCCCCTGATACCCCTGACACTGAGGCCCCTGATACCCCTGATACTGAGGCCCCTGATACCCCTAACACTGAGGCCTCTGATACCCCTGACACTGAGGCCCCTGATACCCCTGACACTGAGGCCCCTGATACCCCTGACACTGAGGCCCCTGATGCCCCTGACACTGAGGCCCCTGATACCCCTGACACTGAGGCCCCTGATACTGAGGCCCCTGATACCCTAACACTGAGGCCTCTGATACCCCTGACACTGAGGCCCCTGATACCCCTGACACTGAGGCCCCTGCTACCCCTGACACTGAGGCCCCTGATGCCCCTGACACTGAGGCCCCTGATGCCCCTGACACTGAGGCCCCTGATGCCCCTGACACTGAGGCCCCTGATACCCCTGACACTGAGGCCCCTGATGCCCCTGACACTGAGGCCCCTGATACTCCTGACACTGAGGCCCCTGATGCCCCTGATGCCCCTGACACTGAGGCCCCTGATGCCCCTGACACTGAGGCCCCTGATGCCCCTGACACTGAGGCCCCTGATGCCCCTGACACTGAGGCCCCTGACAGCTGTAATGAGGGCCCGTCTGCAGTCCTCACTTCACTATAATGTGTTCTGCAGGGACGAGACCCTCACAGATCTCCTCCATCACATCATGTGTCTTCATGACAGCTGTAGAGCCCAATTAAATAAATCAATGTCTCACGCAGCGGCCGCTGAGATTTAATTGCTCACAAATACGTCACACAGAGAGATCGGATCTGAACGGTGTCTGTGAGTGCAGGTCCATTCTGCTTTTTCTCCATGCTCATCTTTCTTCAGTGTGTAATGTTGCTGTTTGAACATGAAACATGAAAAAGCTCTATAAAGCTCCAGTTCTTCTCTATATCAGTGTCAGTGTTTCTGAACTCCTGAAACGCCTCCATTGTAGTCTTGAGTTTCTTCTGGGAACGAACACATCACAATATTCCTCATTTAAATAATTCATGCGCAGAATAAAGGGGCGGGGCCTGGTTGAGTTAGTTAATAGTGTGTTAAACTGGCGGTAATGGAAAGGGGCGGGACATTTCCAAAACACACTCGAAGCGCACAACCAATCACAAAACACTGATCCAGCCGACCAATCAGAGCAGTGTGCTTTTCAAAAGGAGGGGCTTCATAGAGACAGGAAGTAAACAGAGCGTTACTGACAGACTGGGAAGAGAGGAGCTGCAACAATGGAGAATATGAGGAGAATAATCAACATTCAAGCAGGAAAACCTGTTCTAGTAGAGCCTGAAAACAACATCAAGAATATGAAAGGGCATATAGGTCCACTTTCAGGAATATGCATTGAATTATATATGTGTGTGTGTGTGTGTGTGTGTGTGTGTGTGTGTGTGTTCAGGGCGCGTCCTCCAGTCTAGTGGTGAAGTTTGCAGACACTGATAAGGAACGAACCCTGCGCAGGATGCATCAGATGGCGGGTCAGCTCGGCATCTTCAGTCCCATGACCATCCAGTTTGGAGCATACGGAGCGTACACACACGCTGTGAGTCTCACACACACAGATTACCAGCAATTTCTATGGCAGAAACAAGTTTCCACACTACACTGGATTAAAAACAACCTAATTTGGGTTGTTTTCAACCCAAGTGCTGGGTAAATATTGGACAGAACACAATGGGTTATATTTACCCTGCAAATTGGATTGTTTATTTAACCCAGCATACTGGGTTGATTCATTTTTACTATAGTACTAGCTTTTTTTCTCTCTCTCTTTTTTTTTTACTTCATACATTTACATTTACATTTATTCATTTAGCAGATGCTTTTATCCCAAGCAACTTACAAATGAGAACAATAGAAACAGTTAAACAACAATTACTGTTAAACAACAGTAGGACAACAATATAGAAAGTGCTATGACCCTTCTCAGTTTAATCTATTAAAGATTAATTAATCTATCATGTGTTAATTAACCACTGGGTTGTTACGTTTGATCCAGGAGCTTTGTTTCACAAAAACTACCCAAACACTGGCTTGTTACGCCTGACCCAGGAGCTTTGTTTCACAAAAACTACCCAAACAATGGGTTGTTACGCCTGACCCAGGAGCTTTGTTACACAAAAACTACCCAAACACTGGCTTGTTACGCCTGACCCAGGAGCTTTGTTAAAAAAAGAACCCCAAAAAAATTACCAAAAAAAAAAACCAAAAGGCTCAACCCAAGATTTGGTTAGAAAAAATAACCCAAGATTTTTCGAGTGCTAGATATTTGTAGTCTAAATCTCTGTGTTGTGTCTGTATGTGCAGCAGGTCATGCAGCAGCAGGCGGCGCTAATGGCAGCGTCTCAGGGCTCTTATCTGAACCCCATGACTGCCCTCGCCGCCGCTCAGATGCAGCAAATGGCAGCTTTCAATGTCAACGGCCTCGTGGCTGCGCCGATGACTCCGTCTTCAGGTATCAAACACACACACACACACACACACACACACACACACACTCAAATAAAGCTTTAATTAAAGTAGGCAGCAGGATCAATCGCTCTGCTCTCGCAGGAAACGGGTTTCATCAGTTTGGTTCTCGAGAGCAACAAGTGTTCGTCTCAGCCGTTAATCTCACTGTTGTTTGTCACACGAGGGTTTTTTGTTTTCATCTTTTTCAACTTCTTTCTATTGCATTCACGTATCCACACAGAAGCTCTTACAAAACCCACAGAGCTGACAGCATTTCAAAAAACATGTATCATTGATAAAGATCATCCCATAATACATTGAAAATTAGCTCAGTGAGCAAAAAATTATATTTCATCCCATATTGAAAAATATTGATCAATCTTATTATACCAAATATTTGTTTGTACTGGGTACTGTGGAGGTCGGTAATATTTTTTTAAAGAATAAAAAAAAAAATTACTTTTGAAAATTATTTTTTTTTAAATGTATTTTCCACAATTTAGTATTTTCTCTCAAACATGCTTTTTGATCTCATCCTGCATTTTTATTAGATTTTCTAATATCTTTATGTTAGGGATAATGTTCATCCAGCCGGTGGTTTTCTCAAAATAACCCTGACAGGACGAAGAGGGGTTGATCAGCCTGAAGGGGGTTATTCTGAGACAACCACCGGCTGGATGTACATTATCCCGCTTATTACACGCATACTTGCCATATAAGTAAATAATCAGACACGAAATATTGATCTGAGTTTAAATATTTTATTAGGTCTTTAAACGCAAGCTTCCGCTGTGAGAGCAGTTTCAGCCGCAAGATCAAACTAAACAGACATTTAAGAGGTCCGGTATACAGTCATAACACTTATTACACAGCATTTAACCACATAAGTAATTATTGGCATAAGAGTTATTGATTTAAGATTAAACTGTTTAATAAATAAATGCTGTTCTTTTGAACTTTCTATTCATCAAAGAATCCCGAAAAATCACGGTTTCCTCAAAAATCTGAAGCAGCACAACTGTTTTCAACACTGATAATAATCATAAATGTTTCTTGAGCATTAAATCATCATATTAGAGTGATTTCTGAAGGATCATGTGACACTGAAGACTGGAGTAATGATGCTGAACATTCAGCTTTGATCACAGGAATAAATTACACTTTACTATATATTCACATAGAAAACAGTTATTTTAAATTGCAAAAATATCTCACATTTTTTCTCTATTTTTGATAAAATAAATGCAGCCCAGAAGACACTTCTTTTTTTAAAACTAAAACAAAACAAAAATTGCACCAAGCCGAAACTTCTGACCAATAGTAATGCGGTTCCATCTTATTAGGATGCTGTCTCTGTAGTCCGTCAGTGGGTGTTGAAACAGAGTGAGTGTGTCTTTTGTAAATCACAGTCACTCAGTAAAACACCAGGTGTGATGGGAAATGATCCGTCTCAGTTTGAGGATGAACCCGGGAACACGGCCAATCTGATGCCTTTGACCAGAGAGTCCTTGACTGAAGAATACAGAAGTGAAGATTTGTGACGGATAATCCCAGACCCCCGTTTGACCCCCGTCTCTCTCTCTCACACACACACTCACACACACTCCTGATGTGTCTTTGACCGTCCAGCTACAAAAGCCCGCTGACACCTCAGACGAAGGGTCACGAGGAATTAATTAAAGCGCTTCCTCTCCCTCTCGTCTGTCAGTTTTCCCGCTTTGATAATCCGTGATGTGGACACACACTCTTGTTACCCGTCAGCTTTAATCTGCCACGACTGAAATGCCCTTGGAGAAAAGCCGAAAGAAGTTGAACGATCAGTGTCAGGAGGGCAGCGAAGAGACGCGTCTGTGACCGGAGACAAACACTTATTAATGCTTTGACTCGACCTCCTGCATCCAGTCAAACATTCATTTCTACAGCGCTTTATAACTTCATGAGACAAACTCAGCTGTACAGCGGACAATAGTGTGATTATTCAACTCAAGTTTTGTTCTCATCTGATCGTGTCAGTGTTGTCATGAGGTGAAACCCGACCAAACCATCTAATAAACTATGAGCCTGCACTGCTTTATAGCTGATTTATCTATTTCATAATTGATTAATTTTGCAATATAGACACAATTATTGGACTAAACTGAATCAACATTGAACTGACTCAAGTGAATAAGACGCTATTGTCTTCTGTAGAGCTGAATTGAACATTTATAGGGAACACTTTATTTGAATGGCCTTGTTAGACCAAATCGTAAGTACATTTAGTTAATTAATATTACTCAGAACTTAAATATATACTTACACTGTAACAATGACACCTTCAAATAAAGTGTAACCCTTTATTTTAAGGTGTCCGTGTTACAGTGTAATTATGCATTTAAGTTCTGAGTAATATTAATTAACTACATGTTCTTACTATAGGGTTATGGTTAGGGTTTGGTTTACGGTTAGTTGCATGTAATTATGCATAATAATTTATAGTTATTACTACAGTAACATCATGTAGCGTGTAACAAGGACACTGTAAAATAAATTACCAAATAAAGTGTAACCATAACTATATATTATACATAATTGCATGCAACTAACTCAAACCCTAATCCCTAATGTAGTTCAATAATCTTACTCAGTACTTAAATGTACTCTATATAAGGACACCTTAAAATAAAGTGTAACCCTTTTGTACATTATAGCTGAATTTAATGAGCTTTATACAGTTGTTGAATTGAACTGAATCAATATTGAACTGAATTGAGCTGAATAATGACACTATTGTATTTTTTAAAGCTGCTTTACTCCTGAAATTGAATTCTGTTTGCATTATTGATCATTAGTATCACTGTAAAGCTGCTTTCTTCACATTATTCATTTAAATTATTATTATTATTATTATTTAATCAGTTTATGCTTAAAACAAGAACAAATATCTGCCAACTTTGAATTAAGCTGATTGTTCTGACCACCGGCACATATTTTTAAGCATAAACAAGACTTAATTTGTTTTTCAAGTAAATGTGTCTTGATTTAAGAATGTTTAGATATTTGAGAAGAACATTATTTTTGTGGTGTTGAAACAATCTGTATTGTATAAAGCGCTAAATAAATGAAGGTGGCTTGTACTGTGCCAATCAAAGGCTTGTTAAGAGTGTGTGTGTGTGGTGTGTGCTCTTAGGCACCAGCACACCACCAGGCATCAGTGCCGGCGTGGTGCCCAGCATGGCAGCTTCCATCGGGGTCAACGGCTTCAGCGCCCTCCCTCACCAAACCAACGGACAGCCCTCCTCCGAAACCATCTACACCAACGGCATCCATCCGTACCCAGGTAACAACACACACATACCCAGGTAACAACACACACACCCAGGTAACAACACACACATACCCAGGTAACACCACACACTCGTACCCACCGCACACTCGTACCCAGTTAACAACACACACTCGTACCCAGGTAACACCACACACTCGTACCCATGTAACACCACACACTCGTACCCAGGTAACAACACACACATACCCAGGTAACACCACACACTCGTACCCAGTTAACAACACACACTCGTACCCAGGTAACACCACACACTCGTACCCAGGTAACACCACACACTCGTACCCAGGTAACAACACACACATACCCAGGTAACACCACACACTCGTACCCAGGTAACAACACACACATACCCAGGTAACACCACACACTCGTACCCAGTTAACAACACACACTCGTACCCAGGTAACACTACACACATACCCAGGTAACACCGCACACTCGTACCCAGGTAACACCACACACTCGTACCCAGGTAACAACACACACATACCCAGGTAACAACACACACTCGTACCCAGGTAACAACACACACATACCCAGGTAACAACACACACATACCCAGGTAACACCACACACTCGTACCCAGGTAACAACACACACATACCCAGGTAAAACCACACACTCGTACCCAGGTAACAACACACACATACCCAGGTAACACTACACACATACCCAGGTAACACCACACACTCGTACCAGGTAACAACACACACATACCCAGGTAACAACACACACATACCCAGGTAACACCACACACTTGTACCCAGGTAACAACACACACATACCCAGGTAACAACACACACTCGTACACAGGTAACAACACACACATACCCAGGTAACAACACACACATACCCAGGTAACACCACACACTCGTACCCAGGTAACACCACACACTCGTACCAGGTAACAACACACACATACCCAGGTAACAACACACACATACCCAGGTAACACCACACACACATTCCCAGGTAACAACACACACATACCCAGGTAACACCGCACACTCGTACCCATCGCACACTCATACCCAGTTAACACCGCACACTCGTACCCAAGTAACACCCAAGCGGCAACCTCCCTGTCTCTCTCTTGAAACTAACACGGAGGTGAATTAAACGGCAATTCATCGACTGGCCGCTTGAGGCTGGATGCAGAAGTGAGACAAATCTGTATCTCCCCCATGTTAAAATGCCCAACTTTACAGCAGAAAAAAACATGTTTAAAGCCTGGTGCAAAAAGTGGCTTTGGTCTATATAGCTTATTTTTCCCTTCATGACAACTGTGAGGGGGGTGAATTTTTTTATAACTCATCCGTTTAAATTATATTAAGCCTTAAAATTTCTGCATAATTAAGGGTGTCCACTTTAGAGTGACGGGTGGATTCCCGCTGCTGTGGTCATTAGTCATCATTAGCCGTTTGTCTGCTGTTTGTTAGCCGTCACGTTACCTCAGCTCATTGTCTGATTGTAAAAATAAATCAATTCGGGAGTGACGCGGCACCAAGATGGCGACGGTCGACCACGCCCACTTTAGGCTTCAAAAACGGTCTTCAGAAACCTACGGGTGACGTCACGGACACTAGTCCATATTTTTCCACCACACACTCGTACCCAGGTAACACCGCACACTCATACCCAGGTAACACCGCACACTCATACCCAGGTAACACCGCATACTCGGACCCAGGTAACACCACACACTCGTACCCATGTAACACCACACACTCATACCCAGGTAACACCGCACACTCGTACCCAGGTAACACCGCACACTCGTACCCAGGTAACACCTCACACTCATACCCAGGTAACACCTCACACTCATACCCAGGTAACACCGCACACTCGTACCCAGGTAACACCACACACTCGTACTCAGGTAACACCGCACACTCGTACCCAGGTAACACCGCACACTCATACCCAGGTAACACCGCACACTCGTACCCAGGTAACACCGCACACTCGTACCCAGGTAACACCGCACACTCATACCCAGGTAACACCGCACACTCATACCCAGGTAACACCGCACACTCGGACCCAGGTAACACCGCACACTCGTACCCAGGTAACACCACACACTCATACCCAGGTAACACCACACACTCATACCCAGGTAACACCGCACACTCGTACCCAGACACTCATACCCAGGTAACACCACACACTCGTACCCAGGTAACACCGCACACTCATACCCAGGTAACACCACACACTCATACCCAGGTAACACCACACACTCATACCCAGGTAACACCGCACACTCGTACCCAGACACTCATACCCAGGTAACACCACACACTCGTACCCAGGTAACACCACACACTCGTACCCAGGTAACACCGCACACTCGTACCCAGGTAACACCGCACACTCATACCCAGGTAACACCACACACTCGTACCCAGGTAACACCGCACACTCGTACCCAGGTAACACCGCACACTCGTACCCAGGTAACACCGCACACACATACCCAGGTAACACCACACACTCGTACCCAGGTAACAACGCACACTCGTACCCAGGTAACACCGCACACTCGTACCCAGACACTCATACCCAGGTAACACCGCACACTCGGACACAGGTAACACCACACACTCATACCCAGGTAACACCACACACTCATACCCAGGTAACACCGCACACTCGTACCTAGACACTCATACCCAGGTAACACCACACACTCGTACCCAGGTAACACCACACACTCGTACCCAGGTAACACCGCACACTCGTACCCAGGTAACACCGCACACTCGTACCCAGGTATCACCTCACACTCATACCCAGGTAACACCACACACTCATACCCAGGTAACACCACACACTCGTACCCAGGTAACACCGCACACTCGTACCCAGGTAACAACACACTCGTACCCAGGTAACACCACACACTCGTACCCAGGTAACACCGCACACTCGTACCCAGGTAACACCGCACACTCGTACCCAGGTAACACCGCACACTCGTACCCAGGTAACAACACACTCGTACCCAGGTAACACCACACACTCATACCCAGGTAACACCTCACACTCATACCCAGGTAACACCACACACTCATACCCAGGTAACACCGCAAACCCGTACCCAGGTAACACCGCACACTCGTACCCAGGTAACAACACACTCGTACCCAGGTAACACCGCACACTCGTACCCGGGTAACAACACACACATACCCAGGTAACACCACACACTCGTACCCAGGTAACACCGCACACTCGTACCCAGGTAACACCACACACTCGTACCCAGGTAACAACACACACTCGTACCCAGGTAACACCGCACACTCGTACCCAGGTAACACCACACACTCGTACCCAGGTAACACCTCACACTCATACCCAGGTAACACCACACACTCATACCCAGGTAACACCGCAAACCCGTACCCAGGTAACACCGCACACTCGTACCCAGGTAACAACACACTCGTACCCAGGTAACACCGCACACTCGTACCCGGGTAACAACACACACATACCCAGGTAACACCACACACTCGTACCCAGGTAACAACACACACTCGTACCCAGGTAACACCGCACACTCGTACCCAGGTAACACCGCACACTCGTACTCAGGTAACACCACACACTCGTACCCAGGTAACACCACACACTCATACCCAGGTAACACCGCACACTCGTACTCAGGTAACACCACACACTCGTACCCAGGTAACACCGCACACTCATACCCAGGTAACACCGCACACTCGTACCCAGGTAACACCACACACTCGTACCCAGGTAACACCACACACTCATACCCAGGTAACACCGCACACTCGTACCCAGGTAACAACACACACTCGTACCCAGGTAACACCGCACACTCGTACCCAGGTAACACCGCACACTCGTACCCAGGTAACACCGCACACTCATACCCAGGTAACACCGCACACTCGTACCCAGGTAACACCACACACTCGTACCCAGGTAACACCACACACTCATACCCAGGTAACACCGCACACTCGTACCCAGGTAACAACACACACTCGTACCCAGGTAACACCGCACACTCGTACCCAGGTAACACCGCACACTCGTACCCAGGTAACACCGCACACTCATACCCAGGTAACACCGCACACTCGTACCCAGGTAACACCACACACTCGTACCCAGGTAACACCGCACACTCGTACCCAGGTAACAACACACACTCGTACCCAGGTAACACCACACACTCGTACCCAGGTAACACCGCACACTCATACCCAGGTAACACCGCACACTCGTACCCAGGTAACACCGCACACACATACCCAGGTAACACCACACACTCGTACCCAGGTAACAACGCACACTCGTACCCAGGTAACACCGCACACTCGTACCCAGGTAACACCGCACACTCGGACACAGGTAACACCACACACTCATACCCAGGTAACACCACACACTCATACCCAGGTAACACCGCACACTCGTACCTAGACACTCATACCCAGGTAACACCACACACTCGTACCCAGGTAACACCACACACTCGTACCCAGGTAACACCGCACACTCGTACCCAGGTAACACCGCACACTCGTACCCAGGTATCACCTCACACTCATACCCAGGTAACACCACACACTCATACCCAGGTAACACCACACACTCGTACCCAGGTAACACCGCACACTCGTACCCAGGTAACAACACACTCGTACCCAGGTAACACCACACACTCGTACCCAGGTAACACCGCACACTCGTACCCAGGTAACACCGCACACTCGTACCCAGGTAACACCGCACACTCGTACCCAGGTAACAACACACTCGTACCCAGGTAACACCACACACTCATACCCAGGTAACACCTCACACTCATACCCAGGTAACACCACACACTCATACCCAGGTAACACCGCAAACCCGTACCCAGGTAACACCGCACACTCGTACCCAGGTAACAACACACTCGTACCCAGGTAACACCGCACACTCGTACCCGGGTAACAACACACACATACCCAGGTAACACCACACACTCGTACCCAGGTAACACCGCACACTCGTACCCAGGTAACACCACACACTCGTACCCAGGTAACAACACACACTCGTACCCAGGTAACACCGCACACTCGTACCCAGGTAACACCACACACTCGTACCCAGGTAACACCTCACACTCATACCCAGGTAACACCACACACTCATACCCAGGTAACACCGCAAACCCGTACCCAGGTAACACCGCACACTCGTACCCAGGTAACAACACACTCGTACCCAGGTAACACCGCACACTCGTACCCGGGTAACAACACACACATACCCAGGTAACACCACACACTCGTACCCAGGTAACAACACACACTCGTACCCAGGTAACACCGCACACTCGTACCCAGGTAACACCGCACACTCGTACTCAGGTAACACCACACACTCGTACCCAGGTAACACCACACACTCATACCCAGGTAACACCGCACACTCGTACTCAGGTAACACCACACACTCGTACCCAGGTAACACCGCACACTCATACCCAGGTAACACCGCACACTCGTACCCAGGTAACACCACACACTCGTACCCAGGTAACACCACACACTCATACCCAGGTAACACCGCACACTCGTACCCAGGTAACAACACACACTCGTACCCAGGTAACACCGCACACTCGTACCCAGGTAACACCGCACACTCGTACCCAGGTAACACCGCACACTCATACCCAGGTAACACCGCACACTCGTACCCAGGTAACACCACACACTCGTACCCAGGTAACACCGCACACTCGTACCCAGGTAACAACACACACTCGTACCCAGGTAACACCACACACTCGTACCCAGGTAACACCGCACACTCATACCCAGGTAACACCGCACACTCGTACCCAGGTAACACCGCACACACATACCCAGGTAACACCACACACTCGTACCCAGGTAACAACGCACACTCGTACCCAGGTAACACCGCACACTCGTACCCAGGTAACACCGCACACTCGTACTCAGGTAACACCACACACTCGTACTCAGGTAACACCACACACTCGTACCCAGGTAACACCACACACTCATACCCAAGTAACACCGCACACTCGTACCCAGGTAACACCGCACACTCGTACCCAGGTAACACCGCACAACACCTCACACTCGTACCCAGGTAACACCGCACACTCGTACCCAGGTAACACCACACACTCATACCCAGGTAACACCACACACTCGTACCCAGGTAACACCGCACAACACCGCACACTCGTACCCAGGTAACACCGCACAATACCGCACACTCGTACCCAGACAACACCGCACACTCGTACCCAGGTAACACCGCACAATACCGCACACTCGTACCCAGACAACACCGCACACTCGTACCCAGGTAACACCGCACAATACCGCACACTCGTACCCAGACAACACCGCACACTCGTACCCAGGTAGTTATTCTTATTTTTAACGTAGTTATTATTAGTTATAGCAGTAAACACGTAGTTATTTTTAGTTATTAATAAACTAAAAATAAATAAATAAATTATATTTAGTTTAATAAATTATTATTATTATTATTATTATACTAAGGTTAAATAAATTATATTTATATTTTAAAAAGTAAATAAGAAATTTGAGTAATTTTATTTAGAAAATGAATTCAGGAAAATTTAATATTATATGATGATATATATAATGGCTGTGTCTGTGTTTTTGCGTCTGTGTGTGTGTGTGTGTGTGTGTGTGTGTGTGTGTGTGTCTGTGTGTGTGTGTGTGTGTGTGTGTTTCTACAGCACAAAGCCCGACGGTTACAGACCCTCTCCAGCAGGCCTATGCCGGTGTGCAACACTATGCAGGTGATTCTCTGTCCTTTATGTCTGTCCGTCTTTCTATGAAGCGCTGATAACATCACACACACACACACACACTGGATCAGTCCTCATATGACTGCTGAAACACTCTGCATTATGTTAGCCTGAACTTTCCAAACAATCGTCTGCTACATTGTCATCATGTGACCTCGTTACGTTGCATGTTCTGTAGTTTCCAGGTTCATAGAAATAAATGTGGTTATTTAGCATTTTTATTCAGTTTGGCTGATCAAATAATGTGTCACTTATGTTTCATCTGTCACACTGGCAGTGCATTGCATTGTGGGATGCAGATAATAATCTTACAGCAAACATCAGTGTGTGAATTTAACCCTCTGTCAATACAGACTGAGTTGATTGAGTGTGTGGATGGTGAAGCAGAGTAAAGATGAGTGTGATGAGCTTTATTCATGTATTCAGTGTTAAATCAGGAATTGTCTCTCTCGCTCTCGGTTACAGCAGCCTATCCTGCCGCGTACGCGCCGATTAGCCAAGCGTTTCCCCAGCAACCAGCCATCATCCCCCAGCAACAGCGGGAAGGTGAGTGAGACTCCGCCCACTCCTGATAAAAGCTCGTAATTGCTCTGAGAGATGGGTGGAAAATTCATAATAAATAATGAAAATGAATGAGGACAGAAATCATCAGAGCTTCATCTAAAATACGAATGATACGTATATGTGGCCTGGAACGGTGGAAGCCAGAATGAAGATTAGATTTAGCATGTTTTGATATTTTCTGCCACTATAACATTTCTGTTGTCTTAGACCTTAATTAATGAGTTTGTCATTAAAGATTAATTACAGTTTTAGTTTACGGGTTCATTCTGACTGAAAGTCTGTTTGTGTTTTTGTGTCGAGGAAAGTTCCTCATTGTACTTTCTGTAAATGTTGCGGCGCTCTCTTGGGAAAAGCGCTCAATTAAATTGTGTCCCAGAAATTAATTTGAAGTTGCTCACAGTCATGGTAATGAGTTATGAAGGAGTATTTAATTTTATTGTTGTTTGCTGAAGTTGATCCTTAAACTAAACTAAACTGCTGAGTCGATCTTTACGGGACAGACGACAGAAGCCAGCCGAACTCCGCAGATACACACCAAAGTCTGTTTCCTAACTGTGTTTTATTTTACGTTTTGTCTTTTGTTTTAATTGATTAAAACAAATAAAATTATTGATTTGATTTTAATATAAATTGTATTATTTTTATGTTTTGTCTTTTGTTTATTTTATGTGATTTTAGTGTATTTTAATTAGTTTTTGTTTTTTCTTTGATTTTAATATAATTTTTTCTTTGATTATTTAATTTTATGTTTGGCTTTTTTAATCGATTTGATTAATATTAATTTGTTTATTTTATTATAACTTTATTTTTGTCTTTTGTTTTAATTGATTTGATTTTAATATATTTTATTTTATTTTGTCTTGTTTTACTTTTATTAGTTTTTTTCATATGATATCTTTTTTTCATTTTATGTTTTGTCTTTTGTTTCATCTTCTGTGATTTTAATATATTTTAATTTGTTTTGTGTTTTTATATTTGATTTTACTATTATTTTCATTTTATTGTTTTTATTTTATTTTAACATATTTTAATTTGTTTTGTCTCGTTTTAATTGATTTGATTTTAATATGAATTCATTAATTTTATTGAAACTTTATATTTTGTCTTGTTTTATTTTATTTGATTTAAAAAAAATTGTATCATTTAATTTTATGTTTCGTCTGTTGATTTATTTGATTTTAATATTATTCTTTAGTTAGTTTTGTGTGTTGTCTTTTGTTATATTTGATTTGATTTTTTTATATATTTTATTTTACATTTTGTCTTTTATTTGATTATAATTTTAATATTAAAATGGATATTTTACTTTAGTTCTGTGTGGTCTTTTATGTTGTCGTTTTCCTCTTTTAATTGAACACAAATCTCTCATCTTCGTCGTGGCGTTAAAGCGAGAGCACACAGTCAGATCCCGACGAGCGCCAGGAGACACTGAGGAATTATTTATGTTTATACTATTTCCCCAAACGCTGCGACACCTTGGAAGTGTCTGGATGACTTCAAATCCCATATCAATGTTTAATCAAATCTCCGTTTAACAACGTCTGAATCCTTTACAAGATCACAGGCTGAAAACAGGCAACAGATCGATTTACTCGCGCAGATCCTCCTTTGAATATGCATCTGCATGCGCGCCGCTCGGCCTTCTGGGTACGGGTGTGTGTGAAATCTCATTTGCGTGACGTTATGTCTCTGTGCTTGCAGGACCGGAGGGCTGTAACCTGTTTATTTACCACCTGCCGCAGGAGTTCGGGGACGCGGAGCTCATGCAGATGTTCCTGCCCTTCGGCAACGTCATTTCTGCCAAAGTCTTCGTGGATCGGGCCACCAATCAGAGCAAGTGTTTCGGTGAGTTCCCACAATGCTCTAGCCCAGGAGCTTCATTCCAGGGCCGGATTATTCAGTCGAAAAGTTGAGGTGGGCCGGTGGGTTCAGCTTATTTATTGAAACATGATATGTTAACTATTGAAACATAGTATCAATAAATTAGCTAAAGTAAACCTAAAAAAAAATAAGCTTAAGTAAACCTAAAAATATATATATATATATTGTATTTACTTGGAAACGTGGTACCCAACAATACGCAGATTTACAAGACCATAATAAATAACTCATCTAAAGCTGTGTACAATTTTCCTTGGAACAAATATATGAATTATACGAGTTCATAGCTATTGGTAAGAATTATAAATACTGAATGAAATATATATATATATATATATATATATATATATATATATATATATATATATATATATATATAATGTTTAAGTTTAAGCACTAAATATTTTTTTTAAATATATAAATAAAACTAAAACTGAGCTAAAATAAAACTGTTAAAAACATTTTTGTTTATTGAAATAAAGCTGAAAAAATAAATATAAATATTGTTACTAACTGGAAATAAATAAAAACTAAAACTACTAAAATATTTTTAATTGGAATAAAACAAAATTGAAGCACTAAAATTACTAACAGTAAAAAAAAAATTTAAATCTAAAATAAAACTATTAAAAACTTTTTTTGTTAATTGAAATAAAGCTAAAAAAAATTAAATCTTAGTTAAAGAACTTAGAAAATAAATAAATAAATAAAAATATAAAAAGTTCTTCAACTGATATTTATATTGCATTTTTTCAGCTTTATTTAAATGAACACAAATGTTTTGAATAGTTTTATGTTTAATAACGAAAATAACCCTTGCCCACATGATGATCAGCCTTACCCAGAATGCCCCTGTGCTCTGCAGGACTGTATCTGGCAGCTGCATGTAAAAGCGTGAAGTGCTTCACGCTCGCATCATTATATTTCTCATAATGCGTCTTCCTGCCTTTAGCTCTCTCTCTCTCTGCATCTTTACATTTAAAGTTTATTTCCATCTCTATTCATCCAGATCTGCGCAGTGAAATTAGACAGAATCTGCTCAGGAAGGAAATCAGCAACACTTTCTCCCTCATTACTTCATCATGTCAGAGGAACGTGCTGGAATTAGAAATCCGTGTGCATTTATCATTCGTGACGGGCTAAACGTGTGTGTGTGTTTATCTGTGTGTGTGATTTCTGAAGCGTCATCATGTTTCAGTGATTTATTGTTTTCTGTACAGTATTGGTGGAGCTGACAGACTTTGCTGCTTTATGAATATAGTTATTCTGTCATATATTCTCTCACTGAACTCTCTAGCGCCACCACAAGTACAAAAGTTTCACGTTTTAGTTTGACTTTTGTGTCTTGAACTGAATGGCTTAGAAACACTGTTTTGTTTGTTTTATTATTTAGATTTTTTATTCTATTTTATTTTCCACTCAAACATACTTTTTGATCTTATTTTATCATGTCTAGTCATGCAATAATATCAGGTTTTCCCAAAAGGACCCAAATTGTCCCCTCCATTCCTTTTATTATTTTTATTTTTGTTTTTACAACCCATTATTTAATTCTATTTTGTTTTATAAAAAATAAAAAATAAAAATATTTTATTTTCAAAAGTCTTGTTATTTTCAAAATACTTATATTCAAAGTCTCCCCTCCATTCCTTTTATTATTTTTATTTTATACAGTTTTTACAACCCATTATTTAATTCTATTTTATTTTATAAAAAAAAAATCTTTTATTTCATCATTATTTTATACATTTTCCTGCAATAATATCAGGTTTTCCCTAAAGGACCCAAATTCTCCCCTCCATTCTTATTTTTTATTATTATTAGTTTTATATTATTATTGTTTTCACTCACAATCTTTTTGATCTCGTCCTACAGCTTTTATTAGATTTTTCACCAATATTATTATTGTCATTTAAAGCCTTTTGATGCACCAAATTGTTAGAAACAAACTCTGTGAATTTGACAAGGATGCCAAAGAGGAAGTGAGGACTTAGTGAGATGAACATATTTAAAAAAAAAAAAGAAATGAATACTTCTATTCATCAGGGATGCATTAAATTGATTAAGAGTGACAGTTAAGACATTTATAATGTTACAAAAGATTATTTTTCTAATAAATGCTGTTCTTTTGAACTTTCTATTCATCAAATAATCCTGAAAAATCACAGTTTCCACAAAAATACGAACTGTTTTCAACATTGATAATAATCATAAATGTTTGTTGATCATCAAATCATCATATTAGAGTGATTTCTGAAGGATCATGTGACACTGAAGACTGGAGTAATGATGCTGAAAATACAGCTTTGATCACAGGATATAAATTACACTTTACTGTATATTCACATAGAAAACACTTATTTTAAATTGTAATAATATTTCAGTTTTTTACTGTATTTTGATCAAATAAATGCAGCCTTGGAGAGCAGAAGAGACTTAATTTGAATGGAAGTCTAGATTTTCAAAATAATGAATAATGTCATTAATTTTTTCTCTTGTTTTCAGACAGAGAGAGAGAGAGAGACAGTGACAGAGAGAGGGAGAGAGAGAGACAGAGAGAGAGAGAGGTTTATGACGAATGACAGCTGGTCTCTCTCTCTCTTATCTCGTCTCTGTCTGACAAAAGCAGGTTCTGTCCGGGCAAGTTCACTCGGAGCCGCAGCATGTCGATGAACTGGTCCAGCAGGAGTAAAATCTGTGACACGACTCAAACTTTAGACATGTACACTAGTGCTCTCACACACACACAGCCTCTGCTTGGCTGTAATCACAGCTGTGTAAGTCGAGCTTCACTGTGACTGTCACTCACACTGTGAGTTAGTGATGTAAACTCATCAAGCCCCAGATGGAGTCTGGACTGACGTTATAGATGCTCACAGGAACTGTAATGTAGACACATGCTTGAAATCACAGTGAGGACATTAACCTCGGCTTCGTCGGTGATGGGAGTGAGTGATGATTGTTGTTTGCCGAGCAGAAACTCAAGATTTCCAGAAGAAATCTTTTTCACCACAGACCAACAGTGCAGAAACACCCATCACAGTTTTTGATTTTGTTTTATTTTCCATGATTTATTTTATTTTGTTTTATTTTATTTCTTCATTATATTATGATGATTGTCGTTGATCCTCACTTCCTGTCATGTCATTTTGCAGTTTGCAGGTAAATGCAACTTGATTTTATTTTGAATTTAGATATTTGTACTAGAAAATAAAATAAAATAATGTTGAGGAAGAACGTCACCTTTTGCAGTGCTAAAGTTTTTGTTTTATTTTTCCTTTATTTTATTTTATTTTATTTTATTTATTGTTCTTATTATTTTATTTAATTTTTCCATTTTATTTAATTTTCCATTATTTATTTTTTCCTTTTATTTCATTTTTTATTTCATCTTATTACTTTAATTTTATTACTTTGGTTTTTTTTTTTTCATTATATAATTTTTTTCATTCATTAATGAATTCATTATTTTTAATCCACAAGACCTAATAGCACAAACACTGCATCACAAATCTAGACAGATCTTGTGAGAAGAAGCTGCACATCAACAAGAGATTAACACAAATATAGATCAGGTAAAATATTTATTAATAACACTGTGCAACGTATAAATATGGAAGACACTAATTTGCATAACACAATCTGCTTGCGTATGCACAATAGCTCTCAACAGACAAGAAGAAATACTTTATTCAAAAGAGATTAGTGAGGATTAAAAAAAGTTTAGGAATAATTCATGGTATTGTTCTTCATTATTCCTCTAGGATTCCTCAAGTGTGTGTGTGTGTGTGTGTGTGTGTGTGTGTGTGTCTCAGGTTTCGTCAGCTTTGATAACCCGTCCAGCGCTCAGGCGGCCATTCAGGCCATGAACGGTTTCCAGATCGGCATGAAGAGACTCAAAGTTCAGCTGAAGCGGCCGAAAGACGCCAACCGCCCGTATTGACCCTCGCATGATCATCACAGGTCAGTTCTGTTCAGTCTCATGGAGATCTGAGAATCTAAACATCAGGAGTGTGTTTCCCGTAACTCGTAACTCGCTGCTTCACTATCATAATGAAGAAATCAACTATAGTCTCGACTGTTTCCTGAAACCGTATTGTCGAAAATTGGTTGTTCAGCCGCACTGGTTAATGACGTCACGCAGGTGTTGGAGTAATAACTACTGTTATTATCAAATTAATGCGAAATGTTTTACTATAAATTACAGACATTCATCTCAGGAATATTTCTCATTTTCTCAGTTATTTTGCTTTATTTCCAGATTCGCTCATTGACTCGTTCTTACACACTAGAGCTCGTTCACACACGCGCACTCTTCAGAAACTACACTTCAAATCTCTTGACAAACTAAAAGACGTAAATGACATTTGTATGTGTTCTAGATAAAACAGATTGTCCTGAATGTCCGCTTGATTATTTGACTCAAGATCAGGATTTATTGAGTCCACATGTCATGAAAACTAGACGCTCTTCTTCAAACCGCAGGTCGAGATCTGTCGCTCAAACACACAACTCTGCGATGATGTTTGAGAATGTTCGTTAGAGCGATGGTTTCGGGAAACACCGAATCGATAAACGACGGGACTTGCGACCGTAGTTGGCTAACGATGTTTTCAGGAAACACACTCCAGTTTTGTGATCATTTACTTCATGTCGTCACAGACCCACACAATTTTCTCCACACAATGGACTTCAATGGCAACCAAAATGTTGAAGTCCAAATCAATGCAGTTTCAAAGAGCTCTGCACGATTCCAGCTGAGGGATGGAGTCTTATCTAGTGAAATGATACAGAGAAATACGATACAGAGAAATCCCCCTCAGAGGATGCTGGAAGTTCCTGGAGCGTTCCTCAGGGATGGACGGGAGAGAAATTTAATTTACAGTCCGTTATCTTTTCATTCCCGGACCTATGAGTAATATTCACCATCTCTACGTCCGCGGCGCGTTCTCTCTCTCTCTCTCTCACACACACACACACACACACACACACACACACAGATGTATCATGATTAATTAGTGATCACGCCTGAACTGAGCTGCACTTTAAAGATTCTCAGGCCGACGTAATGACGTCAAAAGAGGCTTTTGAAGACCTTGATGTCATCCATGACATCATCAATATACCTGCAGATCTGAGGAATGATGATCTGAGAAGATATATATATATATATATATGATCTGAGAACAAAGGGATTATTAGCAATAACAGCCAAACAACTGTTAGTGGTGAGAAATGAAACATGCTATTATAGTTCTTTCTGAAGCAATATTAACAAAAACGCAATGTTTACACTTTTTCCAGGTTAAACAAACTGACGGACGAGTCAAAATCATTTTGAGTCACTGAACCTGGAAGACGTCCAGCTAACGTCTGTAAACAAGATTCGTGAGATTCCTGTAACGTTAGTAGAATGTTTGTTCAAAGTCGTCTGTTCTTTAATAATCTTCTCAAATGTTCATTGTTCATGGAATGTTTTTTCCTGAAATGTGTCAGTTGGACATTCGTCTAATGCTTTTTAAATGTATCTTGTTTCGGAATGTTCAGAGAACGTTCAAAAGTAACATTCTCAATGTTTGCAGGATGATAAAATGGAATGTTCCATTAATGTTCAAACAACTGGAAGTTTTGAACATTCAGAAATAACGTTTTTATTACTTTAAACATTCTTAGAACACATTTGTGTTAGCTGGGACTAGTTCTATCAATGATCAAACTCAAAATCTCTCAGCAAAAGCTCACTGAACTGTCAAACATGGAGTTGCGTTACATTAAACCATAAGATTGGAAAAAAACCAAAAACAAAATAAAACAAACAAAACCCGAATATAAACTGAAATGTGAAAGTTTGCTGGTCCCTTCAAGAGTCAAATGTTGACTTTAATCTGTTCGTCTTAGACGAACAATTGTGGTTAAAAAGTATATACATTTTTATTTTTTTAGAAAATGACTGATGTTTTCACTAGATAGGACTCTATTCCTCCGCTGGGATCGTGCAGAGACTTTGAAACTGCATTGATTTGGACTTCAACATTTGGGTGCCATTGAAGTCCATTGTGTGGAGAAAAATCCTGAAATGTTTTCCTCAAAAAACTTAATTTCTTTTCCACTGAAGAAAGAAAGACATTTACATCTTGGATGGCATTGGGGTGAGTAAATTATCAGGAAATTTTCATTTTGAGGTGAACTAATCCTTTAAAAACGAGAAATAATATCTGCCAATGAGGTCAGAAAAGTGTTTTCTGTTTGAAGTAAGTTTATTTTTCTGATCCACTTGGCAGATACTTTTCCTCATTTTAATAATAAACTCACTTAATTGTGATCAATTTCCCAGAAAACAAAACTTCCTATTGTAACGATCACCAGTGAGACTCCATTACCCATAATCCTTTGCCCCAGACTAATCGTCCATTTCTCATTTAGAGTTTCATTGAAGAAATAAAATCACACGGGTTTGGAACGACACGAGTGTGAATGTGACGGATGAATTACGTTTGTATCATTCCTGTTGTGTGTTTGTCTCACACGTCACATGTTTTGTCTTGTAAATACGTGTCTTGATTTATCCGCTAAACATGCATTCCTAAACCCATGCTAATCTGAACCTGACGAGACGAATGCCATGGACTGTTGTGTTTCTGTTCTCGAACCCGGCAGGGCTCATGTACAGTAGCTCAGGACGGGCCGCTCTCTTATGTCTTCATCAGAGGAAGCTTGTCCAATCACTGTAAGTCCTCCCAGTGATGTCACGTGCGTGTGGATGACGTCATGTGACCATGTGACCGTGGCATGACGTGGAATTAACTCTATATCTCTCTCTATACTTCTGGTGTTTCCAGTGGTGGAGTGTAACTGGTCTCTTCTGATCGCTGGTATTCGCTGCTGATTGGTTGATTTTGATGGGTTGTGACCTTTGCCCTTTTATTGCTGTTGTACCGTGAGCTGTTGTGCTTTTCCTCGTTGAATGTGGTGGATATTTATATTTCTCTCTCTCTCTTTCTTTCGTTACTCAAGCTCTGTTTGTTCTGGTGTGTATTTTGTGTTTTGGAGGTTTCGAAGGCTTGCTAGTGTCTATATTTGCATATTTCTATATTTAAAATATTAAATATACGTCTATATTTCATTCAGCTGTAGGGTCCTGTGAATCGCAGAATCCAGCAAACCGTCAAAATAAAAGTTCAGTTTAACTTGAAGAAATTGTGACAGAAATATAGTACTGTTGTTCAGTAGAATTTAGCTACATCTCAATGTATTAATAATACTAACATTAATAATAATAATAATAATAATAAATTATTATTAAAACTTAAGGAATAATCAAAGATTTTCGTCCATGTTTTAATTTTAACAGTAAAGCTCTGTTATGCAGTTTGTAAGTTTGTTGTTTGGGGGGATTAACAGTTCATAGATTTTTTTTTTTAAAGAAATGTATACATTTATTTGTTTCATAGACATGCTTTCTGATTATTACAATTTAATTAAAAAATTATAATGGAATCCAGGAAATAAATACGGAAAAATATGGAATTTGGTAAAAATAAAAATAAATTTTAGAAAAAAATTAAACTTATTTCATAGGGTCCTAAAAAAAATTTTTTTGATCAACTTTGAAAAAAAGTCCCATAATTGCAATTAATTAGACATGCTTTTTGATTTCTAAAATTTAAGTCCAAAAAAAAAAATTACAAAAAAAACAACGGAATCCAGAAAAATGTAAACAAAGTAACCCTCTGAATTTGGGCAAAATCTGACAGATTTCATCAGGCTCTACAATAGCCTCTCTAAAGGTGAAGATTCTTTCAGTGTTAATGAATCGAGACATTTCACTTTTGCTATATGGTGTTTTCATCAGGTATATGAAATAGTTTTGCTTGTAGATTCAACCCTGATCATTAGTGATGTTTACTAATTCTAATTACTAATTCAGTCCAAGTCAACATTCTCAAGATAAATCAGTCAGTTGTAATGCATGTGTCCTCAGGTGTTATTGCTGCGGTCTGGACTGGATATTTCAGTGTTCGCAGTGGATGATTGAAATGCTGGAAGCTTTAATCAGATCATGCTCAGCTTAAACACACTGACTTCTAGTATAGCAGTTTATAAAACATATGACAATAATGAGTATATTGACAAGAGTTTATTTTCCTCTGCTGAAAATTTGAAAGTGTTTTATCATGTTTGTTGGCAACAAACAAGCAGATTGAGCTCATAATAAACACTTAATGATCTCATAGCTGTGTATGAAACATCAGATGTGTTTTACTGTGCGGTCAGAATGGAAAACTGTCCTGCCGTTGCTTTTATTGCTTCTGTCTTGTAGTTGCTGGTTACTTTTTGCATATTTCCATAATTGTGTAGGTTTTGATGTTGAAATCGAAGCGTATATGTTATCGAACAGTAAGACAGTGGTTGTTCATCGTCTTGTTTGTTCACACAGAATTATTGTAAATGAGTTGCTGTCCTAGAAAACACGTTTACAAAAACTTACCGGCCAGTTCACTTTCATCCAGAGCTTCTTTATACCGTATAAACACATGAAAATATATGATTTTGGTTTAGATGTCAAGAACTTATCATACATATAACATATATCTCATAGGGCTGTGCAATTAATTGAATTTCGATTTCGATTTCGATTTTGGGTCCCAACGATTACCAAAATAGTACAATCGAGTAAAAACGATTATTTTGCCATATTCTGTTTTGAAAGCACGCTCTAATTTTGTCTTGTGTTCTGAATGACGCGCGCACGCGCACATCCGCCCCTCCCGATGCCATAAACTCTCTTAGCTCAAATGTTTAAACTAATAAGACTTATAAAGAAGTGAAAATGATAAACTTTAGTTACGATGCAATGCTGGCCCGATTGTGCAACTGACAATTCCGTCATTTCCCGACTCCTGAACGCGAGAGTGTAGTTTCGACGCTTGCCTTGTCCAACCCATTCAGAGAGAGAGACAGAGAGAGAGAAGACGCGGCGCCGCTGAACACTCGCGCGGTTTGTGAAATTGCGTCTTGGAGAAAGTTTTAAAATGATTGATTTGATTTTATAATCTGTGTGGATTCATTTAGGATACTCATACAATCTACAGGCTAAAGTGAGTCAATGTTTGCGGGGGAATTTCCCGCATTATAAGTGGTAGACCTGCGGGAATTATTAAAATACTCATTGAAGTATTATCTGTTTTATTATTTATTTTAATAGTTCAAAAAGTACAATAAATGTTCAAATTTCGATGTTTTTTTAAGAATTGTTGAAAGGTGTCTTTGGTAACACTTTACAAATTAGCATTAGTTAACTACCTTAGTTAACATTAACTAATAATGAACAATACTTCTACAGCATTTATTAATCTTAGTTAATATTCATTTCACCATATACTAATACGTTATTAAAATGAAAGGTTGTATTTGTTAACATTAATTAATGCACTGTGAACTAACATGAACAAACAATGAACAGCTGTATTTTTATTAACTAACATTAAAAAAGATTAATAAATACTGTAACAAATGTATTTCTCATTGTTAGTTCATGTTAGTTAATACATTAACTAATGTTAACTAATTAACATTATTGTAAAGTGTTACCGTGTCTTTTTAATAAATGCAACACGTTCCCAAAGTCATGTGAAATAATCGTGTTACATAATCGCGATTTCAATACTGAACAAAATAATCGTGATTATGATTTTTTCGATAATCGAGCAGCCCTAATATCTCACTCCAAAATCAAATATACGGTATATTTATTGTATTAAACACAGTCGTTTCCAACTGTTCACAAATGCTCTAATTTATTATATTATGTAGCTTAAGTTTAAGTCATGTACTAATAATAATAATAACATTTTCTATTTTCTTTCCAGCTTTGTCAATATTGTGTGTGTGTGTGTATATATATATATATATATATATATATATACACACACACATACACATATACATACATACATACTGTTTAAATACTGATTTCCTGCATTATTCTTCATTATTTATTTTCATGACAATTAGCATTTCTTCCTATAATGTTTTTTTTTTTTTTTAGCACTGTGATACAAAAAAGGTCAAATATTTCAAAATAGTATTGTATGGTAAGTATGCCTTTCAGAAAGTATGTAAAGTTTTTATAGTAGTGTTGTACTGCTCGGTGGATTTCTTGAATAGTTTTTTTTACAGAAATGCATTAAAAATACAGAGAATTAGAAGCAAGCTAGTAAAACATCTGCACATATAATGAATGTGTGGGAGAATGTTTAATTGTCATGAAAAAATGAAAATTATGTCACATGATGCACACAAAAAAATCTGAATGATCATAAAATAAGCTTTATTTTCTTCACGCGTTACATAATTTCCTGATTTTGGGGTGGAATATGAGTGGATGAGATTGTGGTTTTCCAAGGACAGTGTCTGTAGTGTAAATGATCTTCAGGAGTTTAGAGCCGCTAGAATCCTCTTTAATTCACCATCTGCTTCTTTTCTTCTGTCTCTCTCATTCTCTCTGTCAGGATGAAGGACTACAACACCTTATTTCCACAAGTCAAAAGACTTTTGCTCTGCTACATATCACAGGAGGCGAGTGCTCCCCGGATCGTGTGGGAAAATCACTGAGAGCTGGGAAAACTGGAACACAGAGGATTTTTTCTGCCAACTTTATTCTTTTTTTTTTTTTTTTGCTTCAGCATTTGCAGGATGCTTTTTTGCATTTTGCAGAGACCAACTTTTTTGCTGCTGCTGTTTTTTTTTTTTTTTTAGACAAGATTGAGAAAGAAAAAAAAACCTTTATGAACACGTTATGCTCAAAGCATGCATAAACAAACATAGATACAAATGCACACCTATTCTCGCCTTTACATGCACACATACAAAACTCTTTTGAAATCCTCATGTAAATGCATTGATCTCTATACACACACACACACACACACACACACCAGCCTGCTGCCATTTTGGTTTTCGTGCCTACACTGGTATCGCGTGATCTGCGCTCTGGAAGAGAATCCAGGAATATCGACATGCATCATTCCTTAGAAAATAGGGACCAAAGGACTACACGCTTTTTAAAAGTATATAAATATATATATTTAAAAAAAAAAAAAAAACTCTTACCTTGTAGCTGCGAGTATAATGATTACTAATGTTAACAGTAGAAGAAAGTAAATCTGTAGGTGTGTGTCGCGCGCCCGGTGTAAAAAGACGGTCATGTGACCCTGGTTTTGCTCTGGTAGCTGTTTCTTGCACCGAGACGTAGATTAGAAAAGTAGAATATAGGAGTAGAGTTGCTCATTTTTCATGTTTTCTATTTATTTTTATTAGAGAAGATAATACTTGAACTTGTAAAGAAGAAGGGAAGGAAAATGTACAGATGACAAATGACAAAACAAACTCTTTCCTCGGCCTGCTGGATAATATGGTTCATCATGTTGTGCTCTTTCTCCATTCCACTGTTCCGACCAGAGGAAACGCGTCGAGGTCTGTCCGACAGGGTCCGGGATCCCAGAAGCCTTTGTGTTTAAGCGACAATCCACAGTCAAGATGCTCGGATGTGGCGCGTGTTTTCCTTTCCGTGCTCTTTGTACTCGGAGAGAAAGGAGGATTCGGATGTTGGGACTTTAATGACACTGAACGGAGGAAGGTCGATAGCTACTGAAACTGCCAAATGAACCGATGCGGAAAGAAACGGTGATGTTTTTGATACCCCTTCACTTACTGGGATGTTTATTGGTCTGTTGCTGGTCTAAAACTTCTCAAAGCACTAAACGCACATGATCATCATTAGCGGTTAAAGACGTTCATCTGTGCTGTATAATCTGTGAATCCTCTCATTCATTTGTTTGTACAAATATCTAAACATTCTTAAATCAAGATATGGCAAAATGGCTTAAGATATTAAGTCGTGTTTACTGAAAGGGTTTATGCTTAAAGTGCCCCTATTATGCTTTTTTGAATATTCCCTTTAATAGTGTGTAATAGAGCTGTGTGTGAATGTGTAAGTTCTACAAAGTTTAGATGCAAAGTTGTTGTCGATTATGAACTGCTGAAATGATTCGTCAGTAATTCCAGTCTGTTACAAACCTATGTAGCTAATTAGCATAATGCCAGCCTGTGGTCTTGATTGGCTGAGCAGCGTCTTAGCTCCGCCCTCAAACATTGTAGTGTATCTGAGACTGGAAGAGTTTGGTTCGTGTTGTTCGTGTGGAGAAGACGCTGTTTTCTGAGATTGATACGGTAAAACCCACGCCATCGTTACTGTTCGTATCACTGAGATCAAGAGCTGAGATTCAGATATGATAATGACAGTTTGCTTTATGACCAATCACAGCAGAGCAGCTCTCAGAGAGGCGGAGCTTAGAGAGACTGAATCAGTGTTTCAGACTCTGAGAGAAAAGAGCTGATGCTGCAGTGGAGATTATGAGGAAATTAAAGTGTTTTTGACCTTGGATGACTGTAAATCTGTTGTAGGAGACGCCAAAACAACATTAGGAATCTTTAAAATAGCATAATAGGGGCACTTTAAAAATAAGAAAAGAATTCTGTCAGTGAGGTCAGAAAATGAATCTGGTTTTCCCTTTGAATTAAGTGTAATGTTTCTGTGCAGTTTCGCATTTATCCTGTTTATGATGATCAGGCCTTAAAAACAACAGTTGTTCACCTCAAGATTTGGCCGCCAGAGATTCACTGACATCTTTGTTCCTCTTCCATGTGTAGATATTAAGAAATTATCCCCATTCTTCCATCCCAAAGTTGATCTTTCTGAGAGTTCATAGTTAGTATTTCTCAATGGGCAGGTCTTTATCAAGTCATCGACTGCGTACGACTAAGATTTGAGGAGAGAAATCCGGGTGTCAATGACCAAACCTGACCTCTTGACCTTCATGCCAGCATAAGAGACGTTGCTTTTATCCTTTAAAAAAGACGCTCCCTCCAGGATCCCAAAGGACCAAAACCATGCAATTCTGCCATGCTGCCTGCCCTTGAGCGCTGATATCGGTCTTTCTGTGAACGACGGACAGATATTGACGAGGTAACGGCCTGCCCATGTGTGCACCTCCTCAAACTTTTGTCTCCCTTCAGTAATTTTGCTGCATTATTCATGATTCTGATGTTTTTTTGTCTCACGGATCTTTGTAACCAGTATAGTTTTACTTACTCCATTCTGTGCTGATAAAGCCACTTGCTGGAAAACATTTATTAATCATAACAATTTGCACTAGTTATAGTTAAAAACCTGCCTATGTGTTTCATGCGAAGGATGATCCGTATTATCATTTTTTTATGAATATATATATACACTGCATATTCTCATCCCAGAAACTCGTTCTGGATTTATCATGACCAGTCCTTCGTGAAACTGAAGCGAAAGCATTAGATTAGTTTGTAAGAGGAGGTTTAAGAAGTGCCAAATGTTCATTTCACGTTTGCATCCACACTTTCTTCGTCTTGTTTTCCAGCACAAATATCTAAACATACTTATATCAATATACATTTACTGGAGAAGCAAAATGACTGAAGATATGTTATGAAATAAAGATATAAAATGATTGATATGATTTACTAAATCATACGCACAATATAATAATCCGTTCCCTCGTTTTACTAAATCACGATATAATAATTCATTCCCTCGTTTTACTAAATCATGCGCACGATATAATAATCCGTTCCCTCGTTTTACTAAATCATGCGCACGATATAATAATCCGTTCCCTCGTTTTACTAAATCATGCGCACAATATAATAATCCGTTCCCTCGTTTTACTAAATCACGATATAATAATTAATTCCCTCGTTTTACTAAATCACGATATAATAATTCATTCCCTCGTTTTACTAAATCATACGCACGATATAATTCGTTCCCTCGTTTTACTAAATCATGCGCACGATATAATAATTCATTCCCTCGTTTTACTAAATCATGCGCACGATATAATAATTCATTCCCTCGTTTTACTAAATCATGCGCACAATATAATAATCCGTTCCCTCGTTTTACTAAATCACGATATAATAATTAATTCCCTCGTTTTACTAAATCACGATATAATAATTCATTCCCTCGTTTTACTAAATCATACGCACGATATAATTCGTTCCCTCGTTTTACTAAATCATGCGCACGATATAATAATTCGTTCCCTCGTTTTAATAAATCATGCGCACGATATAATAATTCGTTCCCTCATTTTACTAAATCATGCGCACGATATAATAATTTGTCTCCTCGTTTTACTAAATCATGCGCACGATATAATAATTCGTCTCCTCGTTTTTATAAATCATGCGCACGATATAATTCGTTCCCTCGTTTTACTAAATCATGCGCACGATATAATAATTCATTCCCTCGTTTTACTAAGTCATGCGCACGATATAATAATTCGTTCCCTCGTTTTACTAAATCATGCGCACGATATAATTCGTTCCCTCGTTTTACTAAATCATACGCACGATATAATTCGTTCCCTCGTTTTACTAAATCATGCGCACGATATAATAATCCGTTCCCTCGTTTTACTAAATCATGCGCACGATATAATAATTCATTCCCTCATTTTACTAAATCATACGCACGATATAATAATCCGTTCCCTCGTTTTACTAAATCATACGCACGATATAATAATCCGTTCCCTCGTTTTACTAAATCATGCGCACGATATAATAATTCGTTCCCTCGTTTTAATAAATCATGCGCACGATATAATAATTCGTTCCCTCATTTTACTAAATCATGCGCACGATATAATAATTTGTCTCCTCGTTTTACTAAATCATGCGCACGATATAATAATTCGTCTCCTCGTTTTTATAAATCATGCGCACGATATAATAATTCATTCCCTCGTTTTACTAAGTCATGCGCACGATATAATAATTCATTCCCTCATTTTACTAAGTCATGCGCACGATATAATAATTCGTCTCCTCGTTTTTATAAATCATGCGCACGATATAATAATTCATTCCCTCGTTTTACGAAGTCATGCGCACGATATAATAATTCATTCCCTCATTTTACTAAGTCATGCGCACGATATAATAATTCGTCTCCTCGTTTTTATAAATCATGCGCACGATATAATAATCCATTCCCTCGTTTTACTAAATCATGCGCACGATATAATTCATTCCCTCATTTTACTAAATCATACGCACGATATAATAATCCGTTCCCTCGTTTTACTAAATCATGCGCACGATATAATAATCCGTTCCCTCGTTTTACTAAATCATACGCACGATATAATAATCCGTTCCCTCATTTTACTAAATCATACGCACGATATAATAATCCGTTCCCTCGTTTTACTAAATCATACGCACGATATAATAATCCGTTCCCTCGTTTTACTAAATCATGCGCACGATATAATAATTCGTTCCCTCGTTTTAATAAATCATGCGCACGATATAATAATTCGTTCCCTCATTTTACTAAATCATGCGCACGATATAATAATTTGTCTCCTCGTTTTACTAAATCATGCGCACGATATAATAATTCGTCTCCTCGTTTTTATAAATCATGCGCACGATATAATAATTCGTTCCCTCGTTTTACTAAACCGTGCGCACGATATAATAATTCATTCCCTCGTTTTACTAAGTCATGCGCACGATATAATAATTCGTTCCCTCGTTTTACTAAATCATACGCACGATATAATTCGTTCCCTCGTTTTACTAAATCATACGCACGATATAATTCGTTCCCTCGTTTTACTAAATCATGCGCACGATATAATAATCCGTTCCCTCGTTTTACTAAATCATGCGCACGATATAATAATTCATTCCCTCATTTTACTAAATCATGCGCACGATATAATAATTCGTTCCCTCGTTTTACTAAATCATACGCACGATATAATAATCCGTTCCCTCGTTTTACTAAATCATGCGCACGATATAATAATTCATTCCCTCGTTTTACTAAATCATACGCACGATATAATTCGTTCCCTCGTTTTACTAAATCATGCGCACGATATAATAATCCGTTCCCTCGTTTTACTAAATCATGCGCACGATATAATAATTCATTCCCTCATTTTACTAAGTCATGCGCACGATATAATAATTCGTTCCCTCGTTTTACTAAATCATACGCACGATATAATAATTCATTCCCTCGTTTTACTAAGTCATGCGCACGATATAATTCGTTCCCTCGTTTTACTAAGTCATGCGCACGATATAATAATTTGTCTCCTCGTTTTACTAAATCATGCGCACGATATAATAATTTGTCTCCTCGTTTTACTAAATCATGCGCACGATATAATAATTTGTCTCCTCGTTTTACTAAATCATGCGCATGATATAATTCGTTCCCTCGTTTTACTAAATCATGCGCACGATATAATAATTCGTTAAATTAAATTAAAACAAGAAAAAATGTCGTCTTGTGTAAGCTTGTTTTCCCTTTGAATTAAGGTCATTTTTTTGCCCCCATTAGAAGATTTTTGTTCTTGTTTTAAGCAGAAACTTAATATCTTCAGTCATTTTGCTTTTCAAGTAAATGTATCTAGATTTAAGTATGTTAGATCCTTGTTCTGGAAAACAAAAACTACAGAGTAAGAAAACATGAAATGCACCAGTTTTATTTTGCTAAAACACCTGCTTGTGTTCAATGAGCCTGTGATCAGCAAAGCACAGATTACTCTCAAGCATTCAAATACTTTTTTAAAGCACAGTATTTTGCAGATTCGCTTTGCGTATCATCCATCGTACGGTCTAGTTTCACACGGCTCGCGTCTCCTAGAATAAAGATGCCGTTTTAGTGACGTTTGGTCTGTAAGGAACGAGGCCAGAAGTTTAAAGTGCCATATATCTGTAGAGCAGAAGAACATGCTAAATTTACCAGTGTTAAACCAAGTGTCGTCCTCACACACTGTTCCTCTCGTTTCAGTTCACTGAGGAGTTTCAGTCAGAGTTGGAGATTGAGTTCGATGGAAGGTGAAGGGTTTGTGAAAGTGAGTAAACGCCCTCAGAATCAGGATTTCTTTTCTCTGTCTCAGTGCCAACGCAGTTAAGAGTGAAGAACACAAAATCTATGAGGTCCGGTTCATCTGTATGGAGTGTGTGTGTGTAGCCTCTGTTCAATCGTATTTCTGTCATGCGCACGTCTGATCTGAGCATTTGCATTCGAGCTCTGGTGTTCGTTAAGGGGTTCATTAAGGGCCCCAAGAGCCCATTTCCAGCGGATGCCCACAGGGCTCGACCGTTCCCGAAAATAGCTGAAGGAAGTCAAATCTAATCGACTAAAAGTCAAGAAATAATTAAAGGAACCTCTTTAGACAGGGAAAAATGAATGCTCCTCGTTTAATGGTTTTACATTTGTTTGGTTTTTTGGTGAAAGGAGTGAGATTTGCTTCGTATCAAGCGGAAACGAGATTTTAGAGAGCGTTGGGAAAGCATGCAGACGCAAAACCTGAAAGACCACAGATCTTTATAAACTCTCAGGGCATCAGTCTCGATGATGTCATGGTTTGTGGATCCTCTCGGGCTCCTGACATGTCGTCCGACCGCACTCGTCTGAAACTCACCGTCATTTCATCTGATCTCAGTGCTCAATGCATCAGAGAGAAAATGTGCAATCGTGTCTGATAGCAACGCTACAATTCAAAGCAAAGCAAAAAAAGGCCAATTGTTTTTTTTATTCTGTCATGTTTTGACATCGAGATAGCTAGCAAACCCTATAGAGACTTTGCTCGGTTAGCTTAGCTTCGTCCAGCGTGTTGTTAATATAATCTGAATAGATCGTAGCACAGGGTGGGGGCGGGGCTGTTTTATCAGGGCGGGGTTATGGTGAAGGGGCGGGGCTGTTTTATCAGGGCGGGGTTATGGTGAAGGGGCGGGGCTTTTAATCAGGATGGGGTTATGGTGAAGGGGCGGGGCTGTTTTATCAGGGCGGGGTTATAGTGAAGGGGCGTGGCTGTTTTATCAGGGCGTGGTTATAGTAAAGGGGTGGGCTGTTTAATCAGGGTGGGGTTATGGTGAAGGGGCGGGGCTGTTTAATCAGGGTGGGGTTATAGTGAAGGGGCGTGGCTGTTTTATCAGGGCGGGGTTATAGTAAAGGGGCGGGCTGTTTAATCAGGGTGGGGTTATGGTGAAGGGGCGGGGCTGTTTAATCAGGGTGGGGTTATAGTGAAGGGGCGGGGCTGTTTAATCAGGGCGGGGTTATGGTTAAGGGGCGGGGCTGTTTAATCAGGGTGGGGTTATGGTGAAGGGGCGCGGCTGTTTTATCAGGGTGGGGTTATAGTGAAGGGGCGGGGCTGTTTATTGGGGTGGGTAAAGCGTAAAGGGGCGGGGCTGTTTGATTAGGGCGGGGCATCGAGTCTTGGGTACCTTTTGACTTTGCTCCCTGGTCATTTTGACAGATTTTTCTGTATTTATTCCAGGTTCAGTACTGAGCGTATCTAGATGAGTTAGTTTTTAAGCTTTTCTACCCTTCCAGGAGTTACGTTGGCGTTTACATGAGCATATTCAGAGATTATGGCTGTGCAAATGAATAGCAGAGAGTTTTGTCCACTAGGAGTTTAAGAGTGCAGGGAACGAGCTGTTAGTGCCGTCAGTGGCTCATGTCTGTGTCATATCGCACCGCAAAATAATCTGAAAGAAATGAGAAATTATGAGATTTTTGTGCATTATTTTCATGACAGTTCCTACTCAAATTCTCATAACTGCAATGCAAAAAATCTGATTCTCATACCACGATGTCAAAACAGTCATTATGTGTTATTTAAATGAAATATTTGTACACCATGCTTGTACTTAAGTGAACTTTATATGATTTTGGACTTAATACCTCACATTTCCTTTTTGATTTTGTATCATTGTACTCGATTACCATAAATTATTATTTATCATTCAGAACATGTTAATTTTTTATTTTTGGATAGAAGTATCTGTGTGCTGCCTTTCAATTTTGCTGATATCCTTTTTTTTTTTTTTTTTTTTTACATTACTACTAGAACAAGGGGGAATAAAGACAATTAATAATTAATATATTTCACTGAGTTTAAGAGAGGAAAGCTATAAAAATTATTTATGAGACGTATTGTAGAAAAAATATTTCTTGTGTTGTTGAGGCTCTAATATTACAAAAGTCTTTGCTTGAATTTCTTTTCTTTTGTTGAGGATGACTGAATCATCAGTGTCATTAAGTTTTAATTGTCATGACATCACTTCCTCCCTGGAGTGCTAGGACTTTAAGAGTCTGGTCATGTTTACTGTACATTAGAGAATGATGTCTGAGGCTCAGTATTCATCCACTGCAACCGTGTTTCTGTAACCAAAAAAAAATGTTTTTTCTTCTTTTTGGAAAAACTATTTGATACCAGATATTTGCCTTGAAACTGTATTCTAATAATTGCTTTCATGTCTTATTTTTATGTCTTCTGTTTCTTCAGATGAAATGAACTGTGAGGAGGTTTTGAATGTGCTGGTTGTTTGTGTTTTGGTTCATCTACTCGTGATCATTAGCCTACGTTCATATGCCGAGCCTTTACAGCCAATGAGGCTTCAAAACAGTCCCAACAAATATTAATGAGGGGCTATTTTAATGTGATAATCATCTTAAAGGAACATGTTCCAATTCCATGAGACAAAAATAAATTGAAACATGTTCCAAATGTGCGGAAATGATACATGTTCAAAGAAAGAAACGTTTTAAAAAAAATGAAACGTGTTTCAAAAGAAATGTAAACGTTCCAAATCCATGTGCTTATTTAACGTTCCAAAAAAATGAACATGTAAAAAATTCTACGTTCCAAATCCTTGTGTTGAAACATGTTCCCAAAAAAATGAAACGTTCCAAAAAATGAAATGCGTTCCAAATCCATATGCTGTTATTTCTTGATTGGAACACAAATGGAACATTTTGAAGAATCTTCATACCGTCTGTGTTCAACAGAAGAAAGTAATAATGATTTGTGAGTGTAATGATTTTTTAAATGAGATGTGAATGAATAAGCACTTATGAAGCTGTTTTTAGTTTAGTTTGGACCAAACTGACACGAGCAGCCGGACACAAGGTGTTTTCCCCTCGATCTCACGCAGAGAGACCATGACATTCACAGCTTCCTAATCTCTTTTTCTGAAATTCTGTTATGATTTTCTAATCTTTTGTTTGATGCATTGGTACTGCGGTCGATCCATTTCCACACAATCTCTTTTGAGTTGCAATGAAATGTCTTTCGAACCTTTGAAAGAATCACGTTTACTTGAAGAGACTCAAGCCCTCGGCTGATGTTGTGTTTGTGAATCAGAGCTGTAAGATAGTCTGGGTTTTCCTCTCATGATCTCTGTAGCTCTAGACGGTTATATTCTGCTTCGACTCTAAATAAAGCACAGTCCTGTAGACCAGCTCGCGTTGTCTTCATTCTCGTTCACTTTGCTTTATGTTAACACAAAATCTGGGGTGGCTTTTGCTCTTTAGGACTGAACAGAAGCATTAGCACGTGTTGCTGTGTTCATTGAGATAATGGTGTTAAGCACATCTGAATAGCAAATCGGATGAGAGATTTCGTAGAAAATTGCTTAAAAAAGGGCAAATAATTAATGAAATGGGGGGTGCGGAGTGAATTAATTCAAATAAAATGTTTTTTTTTTCTGTACAAGTCAGAAAACGCTCAGCTTGATTATTGCAACAGGATGTAATGCATATATTAATGTTTAATAATGTAAAGCAGATTTGCATGTCTGTCGTGTCACACTGAACTGTCTTTCAGAAGGTTTAATGTTATTATAATCAAATACAGATCTACTGGATCACATGTATATGCCTTGATGATTGTCATTTTATACAAATAATACATTTCTGTTGATAACTTTCCCCATATACAGTATTGTGACAGCATGTCCCAATATTTGATATATTCACAAAATATTCCCTATTTGGAAAAAAATATATTTTTTGTTTTGTTTTGTTTTCTCTCTGCATGACTGGCAATTTTTTTTGTCAGATAAGCATTATAAAAAATGATAAGTAGGCAAGAAAAAGAATTGATATAAATTAGTGTGTGTGTGTGTGTGTGTGTGTGTGTGTGTGTGTGTTTGTGTGTGTGTGTGTGTGTGTGTGTGTGTGTGTGTGTGTGTGTGGAAACCTTCTGCGAGAGACAAAAGCTTGTCAAGCGTTCCAGAACTCTTTAACTCACGTGTGTGTGTGTGTGTGTGTGTGTGTGTGTGTGTGTGTGTGTGTGTGTGTGTGTGTGTGTGTGTGTGTGAGAGAAACTGCATTCGCACTAAATGATGCAGAAATGTGAGACTCAGTGAGATAGATTTGTTTCAAAATAATAAACGTGAATCGGTTCATCTGAGACTTGCAATTTGTTATAAATGTAGCAAACTTTGTAGCAAACAAATGTGGCT
>NC_138228.1:1655302-1680302 GCF_964197995.2 Scardinius erythrophthalmus | reverse complement strand
TCTTTAACTGTGTTTCTGACTTCATCACACAAGAGAGATTTCATTTCTGCACTGAAGGCGTTTGCGACAAAACTAAGTGTGTTTTATTTAGCGCAGGTTTGTTTCGTTGCTCTCCAGGGCCTGTAACTTCATCGGTATCTTAGCAACCGGCTCGACGACAGAGATCAGAGAGGATGCTGATTAACCTGTTGCTATGACGACAGTGGAAGGCAATAACTCCACACACACTTTAACCCTTTCAGCTCCTGATTCAAACCGCGACGAGAACTGCCGATTAGAGAGAGTGAATCAATGTTCACATCTCCTTTATTGTGCTCTCTCAGCTTGTGCTGCACAGTCACCTGTGGATTCATCTGTTTCTATGAGACTTATTTCCATTTAGTAAAGGAAAACAAATAAATTCTGGAAGTATTTTTGCCCATTCATTTTTTTTTACCATAAAAAGTCTTCATTAAAGCGTTTAAGCATGAACCAAACCAACCAGCTATGAGAATAACAACGTAACAAACTTTGATTTGAAGCAAAAAAGCATTGAAGTATTCAACGAATTTAGTGAAAGAACTACAATCCCATGATGCATTGCGAACAGCATAATTATTTAAGTATTTTGAGAGCCAACTCGATTGCGTCATCGTGGGAGTGGGCGGAGCTAACAAGATCTTTTGGTGCTTTTTGCTTGTTTTGACTCTGATTGGTGGAATGCTCTGCAGTGCATCATGGGTAATGTAGTTTTTCACCTGTTAAACCCGATTAAGCTGAAATAATGCAGGCTGACGGCTTCAACAGAAGAAAACACCATCGATTAACAATCTCGCAGCTCACAGTAAGCCCGTGTTTAAAGTATTACAAGTTATTGTGAAAAATCAATTTCCCTATGGAGAAAATGAATAGAGTTTTTACTTCCGGAACCAGACTGTCGCGCTCTATAATTATTCTGCTGTTTATCTCACTGATCGCATTCAAGAACACGGCCGTGTCTCATCTCAGGTTTGGAGCAGCAGGAGATCGTGTTTCTCACAGAAATCAGAAACTAATGTAGAAACTGCAGAGAATATCAAATGAAGATCCGTCTTGGTGAGCGGAGAACATTAAGAGATTCCAGCTAATGGACAAAACTGTCTGCATTTTTTACCCGGTGCAATTACCAGTCCAACATGTCAATTCATCAAGAGCTGTGCATACAGTAATTATAAAAACAGATGCGTTTTCATAACTCTTCAATTAGAGCAGGAACCAATTACAGAAGTCATCGCGTGCGCGTCGACGAGAATCACTCTTACACAACCATCGGGACAATCCATCACTGATGTTTGAGTTTATGAGTCTATATACAGAAGAGGTTTATATATGATGAATCCTTTAAATTAAGAAATTATATTTTAGTAGATTCTAATAGTGCTAATAGTTCTTTTAAATGCAAATTTAGCATGTAGAATATAGACACTAATCAAGATGTTTATGCTAACAAGGCTGCATTTATTTGACCAAAAATACAGTAAAAATAGTGAAATATTATTAGAATGTAAATCAGCTGTTTTCTATGTGAATATATAGTAAAGTGGTTTATTTCTAAAAATATTGTTAACATTGGTTAATGCACTGTGAACTAACAATAAACTATATTAACTAATGTTAACAAAGATTAATAAATACAGTAACAAATGTATTGCTCATTGTTAGTTCATGTTAGTTAGTACATTAATGTTAAAGGAACACGCCGACTATTAGGGACTTCAGCTTATTCGCCGTATCCCCCAGAGTTAGATAAGTCCACACACACCCTTCTCATCTCCGTGCGTGCCGTAACTCTGAAACGGAGGTAAATGGCTCCAGCTAGCATAAAATAAAAAGGTCACATGAGACATAGCCATCTTGTAACGGTTAGAAGATGGCTGTGTCATGTGACCTTGTTATTTGTACACGCTGTGACTATACAAATCACAACATGTAAATAGGAAAATGTTGGCGTTATTTTGTCACTTATTGGGAGCAGTATGCTAGCTGGAGCCATTTACCTCCAGTCTTTGTGCTAAGCTAGGCTAGCGGTGGGTGCGTCAGACAGAGTTACGGCACGCACGGAGATGAGAAGGGTGTGTGTGGACTTATCTAACTCTGGGGGATACGGCGAATAAGATAAAGTCACAAGAAGTCAGCATGTTCCTTTAACAAATGAGACCTTATTGTAAAGTTTTACCCAATTATCAAACGAACAACAATTCAGGAAAAAATCAGGAAAAATTGTGTTTTGGCACACAATTTTTTTTTAATTTTTGTAAATCACAAATACTATCTTAAACTATGACAGTTTTGAACTAGATGTTTGAAATGAAATCTAGAAAAGTATTTCGGACCCCAGATCTGAGATAAAGGTCTTGTGACAACTAGCCCCGGTTATATGAAGAAGTTATTATACTCCATCATAATATCAGTGGATTCTTAAAGTTCATATATGACAGAAATGTGATAAAACTTGTTTAACTTTTGGCTTTCTAACTGACATTCTTCTTTTTCTTCTTTTTACTGAACATTAGCATCTCTCTCTCTCTCTCCCTCCCTCTCTCTCTCTCTCACTTTCTCTCTCTCCCTCTCTCTCTGACTCTCTCTCTCTCTCTCTGACTCTCTCTCTCTCCCTCTCTCTCTCTCTCTGACTCTCTCTCTCTCTCTCTGACTCTCTCTCTCTCTGACTCTCTCTCTCTCTCTCTCTCTCTCTCTCTCTCTCTCTCTCTCTCTCTCTCTCTCTCTCTCTCTCGACTCTCTCTCTCTCTGACTCTCTCTCTCTCTCTCTCTCTCTCTCTCTGACTCTCTCTCTCTCCCTCTCTCTCTCTCTCTGACTCTCTCTCTCTCTCTCTGACTCTCTCTCTCTCTGACTCTCTCTCTCTGACTCTCTCTCTCTCTCTCTCTCTCTCTCTCTCTCTCTCTCTCTCTCTCTTGCCTCGGGCTGTTTGACAGGTTGATGTGAAGAGATGTAAATGCATTGCAAACTGTTTCCAGAATCCAATTTGCCGTCTCGCGCGCTGGTTTACAGCCTCCACCTCACATTTGCTTTATGACGGACGGTGTTCAGCGATAATGAAACATTGTTTTCAGTCCTAATTCATGATCCGCTGACAGTCTCCATTAGAGCGGAGCGAGGACTGACACAAATGGACAAAAACCTAAACAAGACATTTCAGTCTGATCAGATCCTTCACTGCGAACGACACGGGGAATCTGCTCGAGGGGAAAAATACATAATAGATGTGCTTTTATTTTCCTTCATCTGAACCTGTGCTCGAAAATATTACACAACATGATTGAGGGAATATGAAGTTATGATTCCTCTGAGTGACATCATCAGACGTTACTGTAATGACGCAGGAGTCGACATGGACTGATAATGATTTTCATGAGCTGAAATGTTTATAGTCTTATAAAACCATTTATCGACATGAATATGTGACATATTAACCTAAATCCTTGATGTTAAAATAAAATAAAGCTCAGACACTATCATTCAAAAGTTTGAGGTCTGAGATGCTTTCAAATGAGTCTCTTCTGCTCTCCAAGACTGCATTTATTTGATCAAAAAACTTTTGTTTTCAGGATTTTTTGATGAATAGAAAGTTTAAAAGATCAGCATTTATCTGAAATAGAATCTTTTTTTAATATTATAAATGTCACTTTTGATCATTTTAATGCATCCTTGATGAATAAAAGTATTATTTTCTTTCAAACTTAATCTTACTGACTCATATATATTTTGTCTTGTGTAACTTCTATGTTGCAGTTTCGCTTTACAGTTTCATAATCAGTAACATAATCAAAACTGCAGCTGAACGTGTGATCCTCCTCGTGTTCGAGAGTTTGCATTTGATCATAAACGTCATGTATATCATGAAATGATTCTGTGAAATGAGTGTAAAAACGTCTGCATGCATCAGTGTGATTATGGGATGTTGTTTACGGGCAGTTTTCCCTCTTCAGCTGCTTTATTAAAGTCATAGTTTCAAATCTAGATCTGAACCACAGAGAAGAACATTAGTGTCGCCCATTCTTGTTCATTGGTTTCATTCTCCTATAAATCAACATCAGTGTTTCTTCGCTTTCCATATGAGATGTGGTCTCTCTCTCCTCTCTCTCTCTCTCTCTCTCTCTCTCTCTCTCTCTCTCTCTCCCTCTCCCTCTCTCTCTCTCTCTCTCTCTCTCTCTCTCTCTCTCTCTCTCTCCCTCTCCCTCTCTCTCTCTCTCTCTCTCTCTCTCTCTCTCTCTCTCTCTCTCTCTCCCTCTCTCTCTCTCTCTCTCTCTCTCTCTCTCTCTCTCTCTCCCTCTCCCTCTCTCTCTCTCTCTCTCTTGACCGACTGACCGCAGAGCTGCCAAGTGAAGAGGGGTCTGTATCTTGGCAACGCACCTAGCAACCACTTCTCGTAACCATGGATTATAACCTGTTGCCAAGGGAGACAGAGATGGAGGATTGATTTTCAAGGATGAAATTTACAAGAGAAGAGAAGTTACAAGAGAATTTTGCTAAATAATAAAGATGAGTAGCACTGGAAAAAATTGTGTAGGATTTACAAATTTAAGTTTATAACCAATTAAAAAAAATTACACATTTACGTCATACCTGCACCACTCTATAGCGCCCCCTACGGTATTACAGTGGAAACATAAATTATAAGCAAGTCTCAGAATAAGCCGTTTGCAGATTCAAGCAATGTGACATCACATATGCATAGACTCCGCCCACGACTGCTGACAGACTCCGCCCTATTAGCACAGGCCCCCGCCCACAACTGCTGTATGACTCTGCCCTATTATCATAGCTCCGCCCCTCAGTGAGCTGAACTATGTTTATCTCCTCGCCAGAGCGTTTAACAGCAGCATTCAAGTAAGAAATATATTCTTATTAAAGGGGGGGTGAAATGCTATTTTTATGCATACTGAGTTTTTTACACTGTTAAAGATTTGGATTCCCATGCTAAACATGGACAAAGTTTCAAAAATTAAATTGTACGTTTGAAGGAGTATTTCTGTTCCAAAAATGCTCCTTCCAGTTTGTCACAAGTTTTGGAAAGTTTTTTTCGAGTATGGGTCTGTGTGACGTCAGATGTAGCGGAATTTCCTTGTATGGGTCCTAAGGGCACTTCTCCGGTAAGATCGCGGGCGCGCGCGCACTCGTAGACCAGAGCGAGAGAGCGAAAGCAGTTCGCCCATCAAAGCGCTCTGCTCGGCTTTAGGGAAGTCAATGTCACCAAAGAAGTGTGTTTTTGGTTGCCAGGGCAAGAAAACCCTGCACAGATTCCCAAAGAACCCGGCGTTAAGGGACCAGTGGATGGAGTTTGTTTTTCCAGAGCATCAACGGAGGTTGTGTAGACTGTTTGTTCCCTGCATTTCGACGATGATTGTTTTATAAACAAAGCCCAGATCGACGGATTTGCAGATCGTCTAATGCTTAAGGATGGAGCAGTCACAATGATAAAGGTTCGCGGTCGTGGTTGGAACCGGACGGTGAGTAAAACTGCTTCAAATGTCTCTGTGTGTTGTTAGCTCGGCGCGATAGCACAGCTTTAGCTCCGCCCACACGGCCCGCCCCCAGACGCTCGTTTTTTTCCGGAAAGACTCGGTACAGCCTATCTTTCTTTTATAAATATAATAAAACTAAAGACTTTTTGGAGATATGAAGGATGCAATATTACTCTATAGGTACTCAAGATTAACAGGAGATTGAGTGAAAATGAAAATGAAAGAGCACTTAGTTTAATCCTCACGGGACGCTCCGTCTGACATCATCTTTCTGTGCGCGTGATTCGGGTGTGTGTGCTCAGAAAAGCATATGTCAGAAGTTTAGAGCTCTTGATAGAGCTTTAAAACACATGCAGATCATAAACCTTCATGATGAAGGACTGCAATGTCACAGAGAGATGATGATCAAAACCAAACAGATGTTTTAGTTTTCTTCAGAGTATCTGAGGCACGAGCTGCACAGGCTCCGCCCTTTTCTGGATAGGGGGCGTGGCAGCAGCTCATTTGCATTTAAAGATACATGCACGAAAACAGCGTGTTTCTCTTTCCACTGAGCATTTACAACATGTATAATAAATGATCTGTGGGGTATTTTGAGCTGAAACTTCACACACACATTCTCGGGACACATGAGACTTCTATTACTTCTACGGTTGTTTTGTCGTCCTGCATCAGTCTGAAGCTCCTCCTCTTCCGGTACGGAATTAAAACTGTTTCAGTTAAATTTGCATAAAGTGTCCATCCACACTCATTTCAGTCTAATCAATCACACTATTTATAGGACTACTGCAAAATGGCTTACAATAGTGCACAAGAATGTGAATTGGGACGCAACGCAACATGTGTGTGTGTGTGTGTGTGTGTGTGTGTGTGTGTGTGTGTGTGTGAGAGAGATAGAGAGAGAGGGGGAGAGAAAGAGTGTGTGTGTGTCTGAGAAAGAGTGTGTCTGTGTGTGTGTGTGTGTGTGTGTGTGTGTGAGAGAGAGAGAGAGAGAGAGAGAGAGAGAAGGAGGGAGAGAGAAAGTGTGTTTGTGTGTGTGTGTGTGTGTGAGAGAGAGAGAGAGAGAGAGAGAGAGGGACAGAGAAAGTGTGTGTGTGTGTGTCTGTGAGAGAGAGTGTGTCAATGAGTGTGTGTGTGTGTGTGTGTGAGAGAGAGGGGGAGAGAAAGAGTGTGTGTGTCTGTGAGAGAGTGTCAATGAGTGTGTGTGTGTGTGTGTGTGTGTGTGTGTGTGTGTGTGTGTGTGTGTGTGTGTGTGTGTGTGTGTGTGTGTGTGTGAAAGAGAGAGAGTGAGTGTGTGTGAGTGTGTGTGTGTGTGTGTGTGTGTGTGTGTGTGTGTGTGTGTGTGTGTGTGTGTGTGTGTGTGTGTGTGTGTGTGTGAGAGAGTGTGTCAATGAGTGAGTGTGTGTGTGTGTGTGTGTTTGTGTGTGAGAGAGAGGGGGAGAGAAAGAGTGTGTGTGTCTGTGAGAGAGTGTCAATGAGTGTGTGTGTGTGTGTGTGTGTGTGTGTGTGTGTGTGTGTGTGTGTGTGTGTGTGTGTGTGTGTGTGTGTGTGTGTGTGTGTGTGTGTGTGTGTGTGTGTGAAAGAGAGAGAGTGAGTGTGTGAGTGTGTGTGTGTGTGTGGGATCATGTGTGCATGAGAGAGTATGTGTGTGTGTCTATGAGTGTATGTGTGTGTCTATGAGTGTGTGTGTGTGTGTGTGTGTGTGTGTGTGTGTGTGTGTGTGTGTGTGTGTGTTTGCACTTAATTGTTTTGCTAAATTTGAGGCCCTAAATGTCGTCACTAGTCAAAAATATCATCAGCAATATATTGAAATTCGTTCTAAACTGGCATGACGTCACTCGTTTAAAAGCTCATGAATCGACCATTTAATGTGCGTAAATACTTTTTACTTGGAAACAGCAAGTGACACGTTGAATTAAAAGCAAAATTGTGATCAATCACATAATTAGCTATTGATCAGTAAAACTACCGAGGACAATTTTGGTGGTAAAATAAGCGCGGGAGTTCACATGTAATGATCAGACTTCCGCCCGTTCAGCGTGTGTTGATTTGAACAGTGATGCAACAGCGCCACCGTGTGGACAGGAGTGGAAACACAGCAACATCGGCCCTCCATCAGAAGAGCTTCATTTCTTCATAAACATCAGATGAGAGGGTAAAACGGATCTACAGAGTCGAACCACAGTGAGTCCTTTCTCAATCGCTGTGCTTTCAGAGCAGTCTGTGTGTTATGAAAGACAACTTTTGAGTGTTTTAGGTTTCTCGCATGTTGTTCAGTTTTGTGACCACGTGATGACAGCAGAATCCACTGAACAAACGAAACGTCTCGAGTCTCTGGTTTTCTCACAACGTGCATATTGTGATTATTAAGTCAAATTCCATAACTACAAAGAGTCCTTGTAGAAATGCTCGACCCATTTAAAATGCATCAGATCTAAAAGTGAATTAGTAAAGAGGATAACAAATAGAGCTGGCATTAATACACTTTTAGGAGATTTTTGACATGTTAAACAGATTCATAACTGATATTTATTATGAGCTTTAATGATCGAAGCTCACAATACAGTTTCCTTTATGGTTCCAAAAATAATTTGTTTACAGGCACAAAATAACATGTTTAGATGCCCATCTAGTGCTCTAGCCAAACAGAATAAAAAAATAAAAAAATAAAAAGAAGGTAATTGCTACTTTTTACCTCAGAATTTTCTTGCAATTGAAAGTTTGTATCTCACAAGATTTGTGAGATACAAACTTTCAATTGCAAGAATATTCGGAGGTAAAAAGTAGCAATTACCTTTTTTTTTTATTCTGTTTGACTTTCATAAAAAACTCTGAATTCTGAGATATAAACTCAAACTTGAATCGTCTGATTAAAAAGTCACAATTTTTATTGTGTGGTGGAAACAAGCTTCTTTTACGAGTAGATGTGTTAAACCAAAATGCAGAATAAATAGCATCTCAAGCACATCCACTCTCTATAAATGTATATTCTGAACGCATTTCAGTTTTCTACAATAAAATTCTTCATTAAAATGCAGTTTCTAAACTGTGACGGATGCAGTAACTCCAGGAGTTTGAAATGAACACTCCTCAGTTAATAACTAACTGGTTTAACACAAACACCATCCTGTATGCATGCAAATGAGTGTTTATTTATTAAGATATGAGTGTTTATTATTCAGTTGAACAGATCTCGCCGGAGTTCAGTCGTGTCCAGACCCCGCCCCTCATCTGAACCCTCATTTGAATAATTTGTGTTAATTGCTCACTTATGTGGAGAGGATCTGGCAGCCCTCAGACCGCTGATGAACTACACGTCTCTGGTGCCATTAACTCACTAAACATCTCAACGCTCAAGTATCTGTTCACACACACACACACACAAGGCCTGCGGCGCACTCACACACACACACACACACACACACACACACTGACATCACATGCTGTTTGCTGGGAGAGACACTGACATTAAACTGAGTGAGCTTTAATGTTCGTCTGCCAACTGCAGGATCAGTCCAGGATTTGTGTGTGTGTGTGTGTGTGTGTGTGTGTGTGTGTGTGTGTGTGTGTGTGTGTGTGTGAGAAAGAGAGAGAGAGAGAGAGAGAGAGAGAGAGAGAGAGAGAGAGAGAGAGAGAGAGAGAGAGTGAGTGTGTGAGTGAGCGAGTTAAGTGTGTGTGGGGGAATTTTCCTAGCCCTCCACCTTCCCCAGCACCACCTGCCTAGTTTTCACAAATTCACGTTTTTGTAGTTTACACGAAGATGATAACAGTTTTCAAAACCTTGCACTTTGAAACCCGTTTTCAGAAGATTGCGTCACAACTCGTGATCTTCAGCTTCAGCGTCTATTATAGTGTAGGGGGCGGGGCTTCAGCTTCTTGAGAGTATTTGATTGGACGGAAAATCTGACGAGAAGCTGAAGCACAAAATCATGTCATAAAAGTGTGTGTGTGTGTGTGTTTGTGTTTGTGCAAGTGTGTGTGTGTGTGTGTGTGTGTGTGTGTGAGAGAGAGTGAGGTGTGTGTGTGTGTGTGTGTGTGTGTGTGTGTGTGTGTGTGTGTGTGTGTGTGTGCGCGTGAGTGTGTGTTTGTGCGAGTGTGTATGTGTGCGTGTGTGTGTGTGTGTGTGTGTTTGTGAGTGTGTGTTTGAGTCTGTGCGTGTGTGCGCGAGTGTGTGTTTGTGCGAGTGTGTGTGTTTGTGCGTGTGTGTTTGAGTGTGTGCGTGTGCGTGTGTGTGTGTGTGTGCGTGTGTGTGTGCGTGCGTGCGTGCGTGCGTGCGTGTGTGTGTGCGTGTGTGTGTGTGTGTGTGTGTGTATCTCTGCTGCCAGCTCAAAAACCTGCCTCTGGATTCCAGTGTAAAGCGGAGCTGGATCTCCAACATCTGGAGGAGAATCTGCTGTCACTCATCCATCATCTGCGCTCATGTTCAGGCTCACTGTCCTGTGCTGATGGATTTTATTTGATTGCTCCTCTAATTGAGATGTCAGACGCAGCAGTGTGTGTGTGTGCTTTAGCTGGCGTGTGTGTTAACCGTTATTTATGACCGTCATTAGGATGTTAAACCCTCATCCGTTCATGTTTCCCGCTCGTTCACCGAAGCTCCATCACTTCATCTCTGTCATGATCGATTTTAAAGCGTTTCAAACAGAACAGTAAATAATGTCGACATGCAGCGAAGGGCCACAGACACCAGAGAGTTGATGCTTATATTTCTGTTTTTCCTTTTAACTCCACTTAAAGTCTCCCTGTGGTGTAAATCCAGCTTTTAATATTGTTTATGTGTCTATGTGGTGTTTTTAATATGCTTTAAGACAAACCATGTGTAACTTCATAAGTCGACACCGTTGCGGAGTATTTTCTCCTTAAAGGACCCCTATAATGCAAAATTCACTTTTGCATGCTGTTTGGACATAAATGTGTGTTGGCAGTGTGTGTACACAACCACCCAATAGTGATAAAAATCCACTCACTCCTTTTTTATTAATCCCCATAAATCATCAGCAGTGTCTCCCAACGACCTGTCTTCAGAATGCTGTTTTAGTGACATCACTAAAGCCACAGGCCCCGCCCACGAGTGTTGACAGACACTGCCGTTCTAACATAGCCCCGCCCTGATGGAGTTCACAGCCATAGATGAGAATGTCTCCCAGCGTTGTAGGTGTTGTGTGGCTGGATGTATTAATCCACATAGCTCTCTCTATTTACTCCCGAAATCTGAGGCAGCCGCTGAAGACGAGGTGGAATTATTTTGTTTTTAAAGAAAATGCTCCCTCAACTCTACCGAAATTCGTTTATGTACTTGTGCACAATAACTTACTGTGTTTACTCAGCTCTTACGGTGATTTTCTGAAGTAAAACTGACGCTTCATCTTTTGGGTTATGTACAATAAACTTTATTAAACTCATCAGTATATGTTTGATCATCATTCGGACCTGGTCTGAAACAGCAGACTTGTAGGCTATTAGTGGATACATACAAGCAGATGACAAATACGTTATAACCGTAATTAAACTACTAAACTATACCTGTTCCATCTCCATACAGCACTCTGACTCTGTAGGCATTATTGTCCAACTCCGGGTCGAAATGAACACCGTTACTGAGAGTTTCTGATATTATCATCATTCCGTGAGATGAGATTGTCCTGAGAGACTGAGCGCGAGCTCATGAGGCTCCGCCCCCTGGCCCGTCCAGCAGCAGCTCATTTGCATTTAAAGGGCACACACTAAAACAGCGCGTTTTTCTGAGCCCCAAAAATGACAATTTAAACATGCTGTAAAAAATGATCTGTTGAGTATTTTGAGCTGAAACTTCACATACACACTCTGGGGACATCAGAGACTTATTTTACATCTTGTGAAAAGGGGCATAATACGGGACCTTTAAAACTGCAGTGAACCAAAGACAGTCTCAAAAACACGCTTTGAAATCGCTGGTGTTTCTGACGTCACAAACTACCTTGTAACCAATCAGATCAACGTGTGATCGTCAACCAGTGGATCTCTGAGCTGAGTGAGTGAGTGGAGGCGGGGCTCATTTGCATATTCATAGACCGCGCATTCTAAATGAGGCAAGGGTGTCGAGTTACATTCAAGATATTTTAAGGATTTAAAAAAGTTTAAATATGTAATTTTGGTGATGAAAGATGAGTTATAAGGGATACAATTATTGACTTTAACAGTGGAAATATAAAAACTGCAGATATACCAAGGCAAGTACCATAGTATTACTATGCTTTTTAGCTAATTAAATCATGATATTGTGCTTGTTTTTTAGAAATGCACCATGGCAATTTCTTGGCTTTCGGACATTGAAGCCCCTCTGAATACCACAGGATATTAAAGTTAAAAAAATTGCCATCCGATACCATGATTTACCACATTAATAGTCTAGAGAGTGTGCAGATCATTTCTCTCATCCATAACATCATGAAGGAGTCCTATTAAGTTTTTATTCACATCTTCATCTTTCTTCAGTGTGTAATGTCGCATTTTAATCATGAAAAGCTCCAGTTCTTCTCTATATCAGTGTCAGTGTTTCTGAACTCCTGAAACGCCTCCATTGTAGTCTTGAGTTTCTCCCGGGAACGAACACGTTACAATATTCCTCATTATAATAATTCACATGCACCCTGTTCTCCTTACATAGAACCTTTTTGGCATTAATGGTTCTTTAAAACTGAGTCAAGCATCCTTGTGTTCTACAGTCAAACCAACATTTATTCAGACACCTTTAATATTTCTCACATTATCACAGTTTATTCACTATAGTTTAGAGAATGGCAATAAAATATGAGCAGAACTCAGTTTTGACTGAGTTTTGTCCGTCCTTCTGTTAGACTGTCTCACACATGAATTATGTTGAATATCTGTCAGCTGTTAAATTTAACTACACAATTAGATAATACCAGTTTAGCTCAACCAATCACCAAGCAATGCTTCATTGTGTTCAGTCTGTGTGTAAAAAGAGCATTAGCAATTAAAGAAAACACATTTAAGGTCAGGTCAAAGTGTCCGAATCATTTTATAAATGTCACTGGTAGTCACTGAATGAAGAATATTTGTGTATAATATCTCACAGTTTACTTTATTTTGCTCTCCTCACTTACATAAATGAACTATAGTGTCCTGCACACACTAGTGAAAAAATATTAAAAATGATATCTGGTGTCTGAATGATGTTTGGTTTATATAGAACCTCACTGATGTGCTGTGAGAACAAATATAAGATCATTTTAAGTGATGCATTTCCATGCAGAGATGCATACAACAAACTCACATTGCATTCAAGCAATGATGCATCGTATCAGTTGATGATAAAAATACAAGTCACTGTTTACATTGAATGATTCGCTTTAATTTGCATGTGAGACTGTTTGCCGAGCCCATTGAATCTAGTTCTTTATCATGTGGCTCTATTGTACTGTACGTTATTGCAAATCATCCGCGCTCAATGGATATTCACCTCCACTGTCTTGTTTTCCCTCTTTCTCTTTTCTGTCCTTCCTTTCATCTACTTATCTTTCCATCCCTTGGTCCATTTGCGGATCTATTCAGGCCTGTCCAGGGTCTAATCACTTTCATCATGGTTTCTATTAGAGCGACTGAATACAGAGTAATTAAAGTGGAGAACAGGAGAGAGAGAGAGAGAGAGACAGTCATCCGTGACAGACCGACAGAACAAAAGCGCTGAAGAACGAGATGCTTCACAGGTCAGAGAGACAGAGACGGTGTTTAAACTCGGGTTATGGTGTCAGATACAGAGAACGACGTCTGAACACGAGACACCCGGTCCGGTGTGTTTCTGAAGGCTTGTTTCTCGTCTGATGTCTGTCTCTCGTTCCTCTGCCTGTGATGGTCAGACGTTTCTTCCGCAAATAACTTTTAAACCCTCTGGCTGATAGAGGAATGCATGGAAAGCATTTTCCCCTGATTTCTGGCCTCATGCCGTTCAGTGAAGTCATTGATTTAAATCTCTGCCTCTCAGATTGGCAAAGAAAGTTTTGATGAAAACAGCATTTTTGAAGTAATGGTGCAATGATATATATATATACAGTCAAACCAAAATGTATTCAGACACCTTCAACATTTCTCATATTATCAGTTTATTCGCTATAGTTTAGAAAACGGTAATGAAATATGAGCAGAACTCGTTGATATTTGACTGGTTTTGTCCGTCCTTCTGTTAGACTGTCTCATATATGAATTATGTTGAATATCTGTCAGCTGTTAAATTTAACTACACAATTAGATAATACCAGTTTAGCTCGACCAATCACCAAGCAATGCTTCATTTTGTTCAGTCTGTGTGTAAAAAGAGCATTAGCAATTAAAGAAAACACACTTCAGCAAAACATGATCAGCTCAAAGTGTCCCAATCAGTTTCGGTGCCAAATTTTACTGGTAGTCTCTGTATGAAGAATATCGGGGTATAATATGTCAGAGTTCATTTTATTTTGCTCTCCTCACAAAAAATATCAGAAATTATATCTGGTGTCTGAATAATTTTTGGTTTGACTAAATGATTAAACATTGCAATAAATGTAATTTTACAGTAAAATGCTGTCAAATTTATGTTTTTTTGCACAAAACATTACAAGATCATTTACAGTAAAAAAACATTCCCAGAAGTATTTTAATGTCACAGTGCAGATAGATACACATACGCATCACTACTACATATATTGGAGTGTTTGTATATACTCTTCATATATTTATATCCAGATCTAATTTGAAGCAGTTTGTGTATGCATTGTGACAAATAATATTAAAGTGCCGCTATTATACTAATTTAAAGGTTCCTATTTTGCTTTGCAGTCTTCTATAGGTTTACATGCATCCAAGGTCAAAAACACTTTAATTTCCTCATAATATACATTGCATGTCTCTCTAAGCTCCGCCTCTCTGAGAGCTGCTCTGCTGTGATTGGTCAGAAAGTAAACGCTCATTATCATATCTGAATCTCAGCTCGTGATCACAGTGATACGAACAGTAACGATGGCGTGGGTTTTACCGTATCAATCTCAGAAAACAGCGTCTTCTCGACACGAACAACACGACCCAAACTCTTCCAGTCTCAGATACACTACAGTGTTTGAGGGCGGAGCTAAGAGACGCTGCTCAGCCAATCAAGACCACAGGCTGGCATTATGCTAATTAGTTATTGTTACGTAGGTTTGTAACGGACTGGAATTACCGACGACTCGTTTCAGTTCAGAATCGATTATTTTAGGAGACAATAACTTAACATTCACAAACAGCTAATGCACACTGGATGAAAGATCATATATTGAAAAATCATAATAGAGGCACTTTAAATCATATAACATCAAAGACTTGGTGTCGTTCGGTGCGTTCAGTTCATGTTCTGTGTGTTCAGCTGGATCAGAGCATCTATAATGTTCATATCAATCACCCTGAAGCTCAATAAGCGCTCGTTCACGGCTGTAAATCCAATTGTTTTAATTTTACATCGATCAATTATGTGTTCAAGCCGAACATGCTGTGGGAGAAATACAGCAGAACAAAGACTGCAGCTCAAACATCAAACGCAGCAAATCGCTCTGCAATCTTCTCCTCTTTTCTTCCCCCTCTCTTCATCTTCCTCCTCTTCTCCGACACAATGACGGCTCTCTCTGTTCTCTTCCACTCCTCTGCCGATGCTCCACAATAGGTGCTTATTTGGGAAGCACTTTGGATGGATCTGCAGTCTTGACAGGGTGCCATTATAGCGGCTGTGAGATTCGACACACACCCCCACACACACACACACACACACACACACACACACACACACACACACACACCCAGAGCCGCTGCAAAGACTCACGGTCCACAGAAACTCCTTTATTAGAGGCCTGAACGCCACACGTCTGACACCTCAATGCACTTTGAGTTTAAACGCTCACGTGGTTAATAGCCGCAGTGTGTGTGTGTGTGTGTGTGTGTGTGTGGATCTGACCATCCATACAGTGCAAAAACTGATGCTCGTCCTCGTTTTCCTTCGTTTTCAACACTTTATGGTTACACTTTATTTTAAGGTGTCATTGTTACAGTGTAATTATACATGTAAGTACTGAGTAATATTAATTAACTGCATGTACTTACTATAGGGTTAGGGTATGATTAGGGTTTGGTTGAGGGTTAGTTGCATGTAATTATGCATAATTTACTGTTATTACTATGGTAAGTACATGTAACATATGTAACAAAGACACTATAAAATAAAGTGTTGTTACCCCCTCTACAATAAGGTTCATTAGTTAACATTAGTTAATGTATTAACTAACAACAAGCAATGCATTTGTTACTGTATTTATTAATCTTTGTAAATATTAGTCAATAAAAATACAGCTGTTCATTGTTTGTTCATGTTAGTTCACAGTGCATTAACTAATGTTACAAATACAACCTTTGATTTTAATAATCTCAGTAAATATTGAAAACTAAACATTTGAATATTCCCCACTGACTTCTTGTTTTAAGCTCAATCACACTTGATTCTGATGATGAATTTCAATGTTTTTTCAGAAGACCAGACTTAATACCTTAAAAAGCAAATGACTTCAGATATTAAGTCAGATATTTTCTGAAAAATCGATCAAAATTAAGTCTATGCTTAAAACACGAGCAAATATCTGCTAATGGAGTCTGAAAAATGTTTTCTCTTTTGAATTTAATTTATTTTTCTGACCCCACTGTCAGATCTCACAATCTCACTTAATTCTGGTGATGAATTTTGGTGTTTTTTTGTCAGTAAGCAAGGCTTAATATCTTCAGTTATTTTGCTCTTAAGTAAATGTGTCTTGATTAAACAATTTTAAAAATATTTGAAAAGGAAAAGAAAAAAGATGTTCTTCCTCAGTGTTTCTGTCTTGTTTTCCAGCACAAACATCTAAATATTCTTAAATCAAGAAACATTTACTGGAGAAGCGAAATGATTCAAAGTGCCCTTATTATGCTATTTTAAAGCATCCTAATTTTCTAAAAAGTCTCCTAGAACGGGTTCGCATTCATCAAAGGTCAAAAGCACGTTAATGTTCTCATAATATCCACTGCAGCATCAGCTCTTCTGAACAAGATCATTCTTCTGACCCCATTGGAAGATATTTTTCTTGTTTTAAGCAAAAACTCGCTAAATGTTGATACGTTTTTCATGTCATTTTGCTTCTCCACTAAATGAATCTTGATTTAAGAATGTTTAGATATTTGTGCAGGAAAACAACAGAAAGACACTGAGCAAGAGAAACCGAGAGAATGTGTGTGTGGATCAGCTGTGAAGAATAAAAGAGATTTGAATTATGGCGTGTTCTCCGCGTCGATATCAGGCAGAAAAGCGTTTCAAGGGCTCGACTTTGTTTTGGTTCACCTCTGATTACCATCATAATCTAGCAAACCTTCTCTGCAGTCCACACACACACACACACATAAACACAGTCTTCGTGCTTGACGTTGTGATTGCCTTGTATTTAACACTCTCTCCGTGTGGCTTTTCTAGCACAAAATGCTTCTCCAATACCGATCACAGCTCATTTCAATCTGTGAAAGGCGTTTTTTGATTCCATCAGCAGAAAGCGCCGTCAGCCGTGACAAAGGCCATTCGATAACGCGCGCGGGGAGGGAGAGAACACTCACGCTTTTCAGCAGGATTTAAGAATATTTAGAGGTCTTCTGGGTACTGCCGTTAAATTTGCATTTAAATTTAGCATTCAAGATGTACAATTCACCTTGAGTAAAACCCATTATTGGCGTTTGCAGGCGCTGACCTGTTACCCTCTCGAAGCGCTGATAACCGCGGTGTTGTGCTTGAAAATGCAGGAAAGTGGACGTTTACTGACGGTTAATAGGATGTAATCGCTTCGCTCGCAGCTTGTTGACCTTAATGCTGATCTGTATGCGTCTTCTGATGGTTGCCAGATCCTCAGTCAGAGGGGAGTTCGATCACTGATCCGAATTAAAATCAGCAGTAATTGGAGCAGTTGATTGCTTGAGCGCCACTGAGAGTTTGTGTAATGCTGAAGGACACACTCTCATATACGTATTCCTCATCCGTTTTAGGTTTTTGAGTTTGAGTCATGGGTAAAACATGGTAAATGATCCTGTTTGTCAAACATACACCTGCAAAACAAATGCTCAGCATTGATTATCCTCAGTAATTTGATAGGAAATGTCAGCGGTGATGAGTAAACTACTGTATCCCATAATGCGAAGCGCTCGACTTGACATTTAATTTCCAGTGTGACAAATTAGAAAACACTGCATACCCAAATCATTGAAAGGTTTGTCGGAAAACTATAATATAAATGCACAAAAAAAGTTTAAACCCTGTACACTTCTCAAACTTCTATGATTAATGCTTTACGTTATTAGCAAAGTTTCGGTCAGTCAGTCAATCACTCAATGGCTTGGAACCTCATACATTGCAGATATGCTTATTGAATATGAACCTAACAGATCAAGTTGGTTAGAAATACCTCTATCTTATCTTCTTTTAGTCCTCTTTATAACTGTTTTAAAGGCACAGTATGTAAGTTTCGCCTTTTTTTTTGACTCGTGTTGCTAAAATGTCATGCAAGTAATTTTAAAGTCTCCCTGTAGTCAATCAGTTTATCCATTACATCTCATCTTTGATCACCAAAATTATATATTTAAAAGTTTTTTCCTTGGAAAAATATCTTTATACCTTAAAATATCTTGAATGTAACTCGACACCCTTGCCTCATTTAGTATGCGCGTTTCTATGAATATGCAAATGAGCCCCGCCTCCACTCACTCCCTCAGCTCAGAGATCCACTGGTTGACGATCACACGTTGATCTGATTGGTTACAAGGTAGTTTGTGACGTCAGAAACACCAGCGATTTCAAAGCGTGTTTTTGAGACTGTCTTTGGTTCACTGCAGTTTTAAGGAGGAAATACTCAGCAATAAAAGCTGGATTTCCACCACCATCAAACCTTCTTAGTGATGAACTGTAATAAACCCAAACACGATGGATCTCTCGATTGTGTGAATAAATGCACTTACTCTCTGTGTGACAAAGTCTTTTTTTGCTTGATTATCAATTTAACCATTTATGCTGCATGACGAAAATGTGTGACTAAAATAGTCTTTGCTAAAACTAGACTAAATGCTCAGACATTTTGAAAAAAAAAAAAAAAACAGAACAAGGTTGACTAAATATGATAAAAACTAAAAAGTACATTTGATTCAGGACTAAGACTAAAACTAAATTAAAAATATCTAACAAAATTACTACTATTGACAGGCGACGCAGTGACACGACTTAAATATTGTTGGAAGCATTTGGGATAATGTAAGTACAGTCAACAAATATAACATTTAATATTGTTCTAGTGGTTTTTGTATATTTTAATCTAAAAATCTTTGGCTATTGTGCCATTAAATCATCTATTTTTAATCTTTCTTTCTTTTCTAATGCACTTGTCGTGATTATTTTACTTTTTTTGCATGTAAAGCACTTCACCATTATATATGAAACGTGCTTTATAAATAAACTTGCCTAGCATGCTGTTTCACATGCTTAAAATAACAGTAGGCGGTATATCGAGTAAATGTCGAGTCGTACTGAACAGAGCTTCAGTCCTCTGTAAACTCACAACTCTTCTGCTGGATTTTGATAATTACAGACATAAAATTGCCACCTCATTTTTCCCCCGTTTCTAATTATTGAGCTCTTCAGCGTTGACACCTACAGGGAACTAGAAAACACACACACACACACACACGGTGAGCAGCTGAACATTGGTGTGCAATTACACTCCTGCAATTACGGCTCTATTGTAAAGCAGGGCATTATGGGGGATTTGCTCTTCATTGCAATTAAAAAACGGGACAAATCTCCTTCCACATGCACATGCAATTTAGATATTGTGTCACTCACTGAGGGCAGAAATCCTCCTAAAGTTTGGACACCTGAAGTTTAATCTGCTCTTCTCCTCATGTTTCTCCTCAGAAAAAGAGCCGATTAATCTCACATTTAGATGAGATCTCAACACTGAGTGTGTTCACATGCATTATATTACTCTGATTAATAACCCGACAACATGTGTAAGATCAAGCAGACACGTTAAACTGTGTATAATTACAGAGAACGGTCATATATGAGGTTTCAGAATACAAACATGATCTCTCCACATTCATTTATAGCTCTATACTCTGACTTTATGATATCTAGTCGATTAGTAATGCCTGTTTTTATTTGTCCTATAAGCAATTTTTGCATGGCATTATTAACTAATATTAAACTGGACTCTAAGATAGTGATTTTCAACCAGACGGCCTCAGCAAACTTCCTCAAGACGACATTAAAACAGTTTAAAATGAGCTACACTAACTGAGATGTCAGCTGACATCATATTTCTTATTTTAATTCATGCCCTCAAACACTGTCATTTTTATTTAAGAACCTTTAGGAATTTAAAGTGTCATGGAAATGTTCTGAATATACATTATAGACGTAAGGCTTTAAAATATTTTATCAGGTAGAGATTGCTATTTGTGAGTAAAAAATGATTAAAAAAAAAATGCAATCCCAAACTTCTGGAAAAGTCATGCAATTTAAAAATTCTGAAGAACATTCAGTTATTAAAACTTCTGGGATTATGGAACTGTATTTCTTTCATTTTCTACAATTCAATTGTTTTATTTAAATATATTGCCAATGTCTGTAAATAAAAAGTTTGGAAAGCGACCAGAGTTATCAATACAGCAGATATCAGACAATGCCAATTGAGTATGAAGACACAATTAAAGATAATAATTGAGTGTAAAAGATGTAAACATTACACAGAAATTTGCATATATTTATTTAAAATATAAAAGTTGGCATGAAAGGAAAGTTGCGCAAGTCTTTTCTTCATTACTGTGTCGTATATCCGAGTGAAACGCTTCAGGAACAGGAACAAATGTGGGCGGGGCTTGATTGTTTCCGTGAGGAATTGATTGGATGGTTGTGGTTTGCTATTGGCTGATCTCATGTGATTGACAGGTTGCCCCGCCCACATCATCAGAGATGCTGCAAGAGGAAGTTTTTCTGATTCAACATTATTAACACTATAATAATGTGCACCGATAAATCATTTATAGATTAAATACTTCAATGTAACATAAAAAAATAAGAAGTGTCAATTTTGATTTCATGGTGATTTTGAATGAACACGTTCTCTGATATTCTAACTCTGTCCTGACCAGGAATATTTGACATTGTTGACACACACACACACACACACACCGAGTTACACTGCGACTTCTACTGTTGAATGATGTGAGGGAGAATGTCTCTATATCTCTCTCTCACACACACACACACACACACACTCACACACTCACTCACACACACACTTGACATTTCCCTCACAGCATGCCGTGTTAGATGACCTCACGTCTCTGTGAGTGTGACGAAGAAGTTAGTGACCCAGTACGAATGGCCACTGCAGGGAGTGTACACACACACACACACACACACGCACGCACACACACACACACACACACACACACACACACACACACACACACACACACACACACTCTCTCTCTCTCTCTCTCTCTCTATGGAGTCTTTAGCCATCTGGCTTCATGCTGAATTGTTGGACTCTACATGAGGTCTGGATGTTTCTCTGCTCTGGATCTCTAGAGCCGGTAAAACTGTAATGATCTGAGCGAGGAGAGATCTCACTAACACAACAACCCCGAGAGATTAACCCGCTCAAATTCAATCAGTTCCAGCTGCAGTTTCCGGGTTCAGTCCATCTGAGCATCTGAGGCGTCGACGGCACACAGAGATCAGTCCAGACTCCCTCCATGTGTTAATCGACATCATGTCAACAGATGCGGAGATTCACTGGAAAATAAAGATTATAGTTGTTCTGCATCAAAGTTTCACATTCATTTCAATCTGTTACTTTCAATTCAATTCATTTAACATTTATTTGTGTAGCGCTTTTCACAATACACGTCGTTTCAAAGCAGCTTTACAGAAACTGCATGAGTCCATATTACAATCTAGAGTGATCTGTTATCAGAGGAAACTCTCTAAGTTATGCATTTCAGAAATGTACATATATAAAATCACAGTTAGTGAAAAATGTATTAATTTAAACAATGGTTTGAGGCAGAAACAATGAGCTCATTGAAGTACTGCATACTTGTTTGTTAACAAATGATCATGACATTTAGAAAAATGAGTCTGAAACTTTCAGTCGTAAAAATTGTACATTTTTCTTTCAGTTTCAATTTTTTTTTTATCCTAAAGCACAGTGCATTCATAGATCAGTCCGATGGCTAATTGTTGATTATTGATTTTATTTTATTCAGAAAACTTCTGGATGCAGATCGGCGTGTTTTTGTGATATTTTAACATCCTTTCCTGACAAAACATTCGATTAACAGTGAATCATTAATTATCCATTTGCCTTTTTGCATAAAGCTCTAATCATTTTTAATTTAATTGATCAAAATACTGCAATAAATTCCATTAGCGGGCCTGAAGCCATTATCAGCTAATGACTTTTACACTGAAGAGCTGTTCAATTAAACTCTCCACGTTCACGGCTCCACTCGCCTTTAAAGAATCCGGATAACAGCCGCTCGTCTTAATGCAGCAAACGCTGAACTCATTCACATGATCATTATCAGATGTACTGAGGAACAAATGTGTTTTCTTGTTGTTTCTGCAACTGGTGGAATTAAGAGTTAAATCGGCCACACTCGCACTGGAAAGTTTTGGGAGCGATAACCAATATATGTGTATTTTAAGTGCCCTATTAAACTATTCTAAAGGCTCTTAATGTTGTTTTTGCATCTCCAACATGTTCACATTCATCAAAGGTCAAAAACACTTTAATTTTCCCATAATTGCACATCTCCTAATTTCTCTCAGTGTCTGAAACGCTTCCATCACGGATTCAGTCTCTCTAAGCCCCGCCTCTCTGAGAGCTGCTCTGCTGTGATTGGTCAGAAAGTCAACGCTCATTATCATATCTGAATCTCAGCTCTTGATCACAGTGATCCGAACAGTGACGATGGCGTGGGTTTTACCGTATCAATCTCAGAAAACAGCGTCTTCTCCACACGAACAACACGAACCAAACTCTTCCAGTCTCAGATACACTACAGTGTTTGAGGGCGGAGCTAAGAGACGCTGCTCAGCCAATCAAGACCACAGGCTGGCATTATGCTAATTAGTTACCCAACCTTCAGCAAGAAGTGAGACTCGTTTCAGTTCAGAATCGCTTCTTTCTTCTAGGAAACAATATTTGTCATGTACTTTATTAGCTGTCACTGTGTGTTAGTAATAAGCCTGAGGAAAGTTGAGGGACTGAAATGTTACGGATACATTTTCTGCAAGTTTGAATAGTGCGCAGGATTTATTTTTCTAGTTCATATTGGAAGAGATAAATGCAAAATTAATATTTCTGCTGAAACTGTTAAATGTTATTCAGCTCTATGTTAATTCAATTCAGTTCATTAACAGACTGAATAACAGTTCAGTTCAATAACACTGTAAAACATTATATGATCAGTAAGTCATGACAATTCATGAATTTAACATTACTTTAACTCATCAAAATAATTCATGCAAGATTTATCTTAAAATCGGTTTAATATAATATTATTAAGGTGAAAAAAATGTAAGGCATATCAACTCAAATGTTGTTCATCCAATAGAGTCAGTGCAGTGAAATTGATAATATTACTGAAAATTAGTCTTTTAAACCCAACTAAGCAAGCGTGTTTGATCTTAGGTGAGTGAATTGCATTTACATTTAATGTTTTTATTCAAAGTGACTTGCATTGCATGCATTAAATATATATATATATATATTTGGTCATTCATGCATTCACTGGGAATCAAACCCATGACTTTGGTGTTGTTTGCACCGGTTCGAGTTACGGGAAGGAGTTACTGTATGTTGCATGATGTGAAAATCGGTCCTGATGTGTGTGTGTGTGTGTGTGTGTGTGTGTGTGTGTGTGTGTGTGTGTGTGTGTGTGTGTGTGTGTGTGTGTGTGTGTGTGTGTGTGTGTGTGTGTGTGTGTGTGTGTGTGTGTGTGTGTCTGCATTGCAGAGCTGCGGGCCGGATCGAGTGTGTGTGTGTGTGTCACTGGTGTCATGGGAAGTTAATTACACTCCTGCTCGTTCCTCTTCTCCTGTTTTCCTCATCAGACGTGTCTCGGGGCTTCAGGGGCCGGTGCGTTTGGGAAAGCTGGCTGGGAGTTTATTTGCCCTGGAGTTCCTCAAGCCGACTGTCGCTCTTCTGCTCCTGATGGCCATTTGATAAAGAAACAGATTAATGTCATTCCTGGGATGTGGGATTCACGGTTCTCCTGGTTAGAGGAGACGTTTAGACATGGAGAAAGAGACGAGCTGCTTTAGGCTGTTCCTTAAAGGAGTAATCCTGCTTATCTGTGGATTCTGTGACGCGTGCCTCGGAAAATCATTTCCTTGTTTACAGGTTTACAGGTTTACAGGTTTAAATGTGAAGCTTGTCAAGTCATATTTATTTCTATAGAGCTCTATACAATACAGATTGTGTCAAAGCAGCTTCACAGAATGCTGTAAAAAATGGGATGATACGACAACATCAGTCATTGACTCGTCAAAATAATCAGTTTCAAATTCATTTTTAAAGTTATGCACGATTCAAAAATAGAAGATTTAAGAAAAATTGTTGAAATGGCTTGTGCAGACCATCTAATTATACTTAGAACTTGCATTGTTAAGTTGAATTAGGGGTGAACGTTTTTACAATAAACGTGAAAATAACTGTTAATGTTGCAAAGTTCAGATCAATTCAGTTCAATGTTGATTCAGTTCAGTTCAATAACAGTGAATCGGTTTAATAACAGCTGAATCAGATCAATAACAATGAATCAGTTCAATAACAGTGAATCAGTTCAATAATATTGAATCGGTTTAATAACAGTGAATCAGTTCAATAACACGGAATCAGTTCAATATCACTGAATCAGTTCAATAACAGTGAATCAGTTCAATAATACTGAATCAGTTCAATAACACTGAAACAGTTCAATAACATTGAATCAGTTAAATAAAACTGAATCAGTTCAATAACAGTGAATCAGAATCAGTTCAATAACACTGAATCAGTTCAATAACACTATCAGTTCAATAACACTGAATCAGTTCAATAACAGTGAATCAGAATCAGTTCAATAACACTGAATCAGTTCAATAACAGTGAATCAGTTTAATAACAGTGAATCAGTTCAATAACAGTGAATCGGTTCAATAACAGTGAATCAGTTCAATAACACTGAATAAGTTCAATAAAATTGAATCAGTTCAATAACAGTGAATCAGAATCAGTTCAATAACAGTGAATCGGTTCAATAACAGTGAATCAGTTCAATAACAGTGAATCAGTTCAATAACAGTGAATCGGTTCAATAACAGTGAATAAGTTCAATAACAGTGAATCAGTTCAATAACAGTGAATCGGTTCAATAACAGTGAATCGGTTCA
>NC_138228.1:1642802-1652802 GCF_964197995.2 Scardinius erythrophthalmus | reverse complement strand
TTTTATTACGCTAATCTTTTCTTCTCTATTGTGTCGTACATCTGTGTGAAACACTTCAGGAACAAGACCAAATGTGGGCGGGGCTTGATTGTGTCTGTGGGGAATTGATTGGATGGTTGTGGTTTGCTATTGGTGGATCTCATGTGAGTGACAGGTCGGTGCTGCTCGCAGCTGATTGGCTGACAGAGCGTTCCTGGTTCCGTCTGATTCCTTCATGTTCATTAATGTTGTATTTTTGAGGGCAACATCTGACTTTTGAACATAAGAATGTAAAGAAGCTCGTCTCCGTTTCTTTGGCTGCGTTCACAGATCAGATTCGCTTTTTGGATGTGAACAGCAGAAAACATATTGAATCAGATTCTGACAATGCCATTTGAATATGAAGACAATTAAACATAATAATTGTGAAAATGTGTAAAAGATGTAAATATTACAAAGAAAGGTGCATATATTTATTTATAATCTAAAAATCGTCATGAAACGGAAGTTGCACTGGTCTTTACTTCCCTATTGTGTCGTATATCCGAGTGAAACACTTCTGGAACAAGAACAAATGTGGGCGGGGCTTGATTGAGTCTGTGTGGAATTGATTGGATGGTTGTGGTTTGCTATTGGCTGATCTCATGTGATTGACAGGTTGCCCCGCCCTCATCATCAGAGAAGAGATGCAGCAAGAGGAAGATATTCTAAATCAAGATTAACATGAATTTGCACAGATAAATAATTTCTAATAAATATGACACCAAGAATGGACCATTTTGATTTCATGGTGTCTTTATTTTTTACTGCAAGCGAGACACAAACACTCATTACGAGTCGTACGAAACACTGAATGGAAGTGTTTTTCCTGAGAAATCCTCCCGTTCCTCTTGAGAATTGTGTGTTTCTCGTTCAGACGGTCCATTGGTTCAGGCTGAATGATCTGTCGTCTCTCATTCGCTCATCTGTCCTCCGGTGGGACCGGCCCGCAGAACCTCTGCTGTCTCTGCTGATCGAGCGCTTAAGTGACAGCACACACACACACACAGCTAACCGGAGAACTCACGGATCACTGACCCGGGAAAATATAGGGAGAATCACGGGGATGGGAAGAGGAAACCGTAATTATTGATCCTGAAACATCAGGGGTCTCATTTATAAACCTGTGTGTAGGATCCAACGTGCGCCTAAAAGCCAAAAACCTGCACAAAATTCCCTTTATAAATCCCAGTCAGCGGAAGATTGTGCGCACATGCGTCTCCTCCCCGAAATAACCATATATGGAGCTTACAATGCCTAGTTTTACTATGCAAATCCTCATCTGCATATCATTTGCATATGCATATCATCCACGTGATGCCATGTTTAACGGTACAAGACATTAGGAAAATATGAGAAACGGATGTGCGTCACATTACATTACTAAAAATCATTTAGTAGCCTATTGTTTTTGAATAAATAAATCATATTTTATAAGATACATTTCAGAGAAAGCTTTTCTCAATCTTTTCCACTGGCCAAATATTATTTTTAATTGCTTTATTTTTTTTATGGAAAGCTTGTTGTGCATTATTGATCATTATTTGCGTGAAAATATGCTATTATCATGTATTAAGCAAACATTAAAACACAGCAATCACGAGGAGGGGAAGAGGAAGCCCAGCAAGCAATTCTGCGTTTAAAAGACGTCTAATAGCCGTCCAAACTCAGCCCAGACGTCTAGGCTAAAACTAGGAAGATGGACGTCTAACAATAGCCCAAGAATAGACTCGTCATCAATTAGATAACACAGAAATGAAATGAGTAAAGAAATGAAACCAAACACGGTTGACTTTGCTTCATGATGGAATATCAAAACATCTCGCAAGTTATTTTGGCAAAAACGACATGTAACCAAATTCAAGGTTATTTTGGCTAGAAGTGTGTTATAGCCGGACCGTATCGGGTCTATAGATTCAAGTCGGCCATATACAGTAAAACTTCACAATGCCAGGATGTTTTCCATGCATTTTCTTCCTGCGGTGTGAAAAGAGTGGGATTTACTCTTGGTTTCATTTATGAACTTTTTTTAATCTCAACATTAACTTATACATTTTAAAGTTGTACAGTATGCTAACATTAGTTAATGCACTGAACTAACATGAATATAACATTAAGTAACAATAAAAAAGATTAAAGTCCTCCTTTTAATGTTTAAAAAAAATCTATCTTTTAAGGTTGTTTATGTGTCTATGTGGTGTGTTTAATCTGCTTTAAGACAAACCATGTGTAAATTCATAAGTCGACAGCATTGCTGAGTATTTATTCCTCCTTAAAACTGCAGTGAACCAAAGACAGTCTCAAAAACACGCTTTGAAATCGCTGGTGTTTCTGACGTCACAAACTACCTTGTAACCAATCAGATCAACGTGTGATCGTCAACCAGTGGATCTCTGAGCTGAGTGAGTGAGTGGAGGCGGGGCTCATTTGCATATTCATAGAACCGCGCATACTAAATGAGGCGAGGACATGACGTCGAGTTACATTCAAGATATTTTAAGGCGTGAAGACATTTTTTCAAGGAAAAAACGTTTAAATATGTAATTTTGGTGATGAAAGATGAGTTTAAGGGATAAAATGATTGACTTCAGGGGGACTTTAATAAATATATAGGCTATTAAAATATTTACTCATTGTTAGTTCATGTTAGGGGTGGTAAAACACCTTTTTTCGAAGGCTTGATTGTGTTTGTGGGGTGCACTGTAACATGTGTTCATGCTTCGTTTTTTAAAATTCGCATTATTTTTCACATATTTAACCATTATTCTACACTGCTCTGTCCCTCCTTGTAAAAACGGTCGGATGATTTCCTGGTTCTAAGAAGCCCCGCCCTCAAAAATACGCAATGGGCTCAGATTGGTTAGCTGGCCCAGTGTGTTGTGATTCGCTAACCGCCAAGTGCACGTTGTTTCGGAAACGCCCCTTACCCTCACCGGTAGTTTGTGCTTCAGTAAACAACAGCGTTAATATTCCCATACCAGTTTGAGCCCGAATCAGACCCAGAGAATGTCAGTGGAGAGGATCGAGCAGAACTTGTTCAAGAACGGCTGTTAAAGCAACAACATGGAACTTTTCCTCTGCGGTCGCCCTACAGGTTGGAAGCGGAATTGTCCATTACCGCTGTCGTAAAATGATTTACGGTTACTGTATATGAAGCATGCAGGTTTTTTTCATATGGGCAATGACAATATTATTAATCTTCCCCCTTTCATAATTTATACATGTTTAGTAGACTAAACATTTTAACTCAAACATTTGCGATTTGCATGTCGATTGCAATGCTCAAATCTGAACGAGAATGATAGCGATAGCATCCTAACCATCTAAAACTACCATGTTAGTGTTTACTAGCTACCAGATTGATAATTCGCTCATCTACTAGCTGATTCATGAAGATAAATGGAGGACCAGATAGTTTCCGTAACGTAGCCAGGCAGACAACAGATTAGAAAAACTAAAGATAGTATGCAAGCAATTTACAGTTACTTACTAGTTCAACAGCATGACGGCCAAGTCAGCATCGGTCTGGTAACTCTCCTCCATAAGCTAACGCCAGCGAGCAAACGCTCGACCCATATTGATCCTCGTCCTGACTTTCAGTTTATTACTCTCCCTTTTCCTCTTCCGACTCTACTCCGACAAAACCTTGGACTTCTTACGTTTCGCTGCTGCTTCAGCCATGACGAAAACAGACGCACGAAAACAAACGCGCTGGTTGGCCACATTTGAGGAAGTGGTGGGCGAAGTGACGTATGCCGTAAAGCAGTCGAATTTTGTAGTTCTTTTTGAGCGCTGGTTACTACCCGCACCCCGAAGTTACATAGTGCCAGTAAAAGCGATACAGACCCCGTCAGGCTCTGGCAGACGTCTCATTCAACCTATTGTAAGTCGATGTACTATCACAAGGGTCTTGGAAATATATTATGAAGGTAGAAAAGTTACATGTTGTTACTTTAAAGGACGTTTCAGAAAGGTATGTTTTTTTTTTTAAGACTGCAGATCTATTGTGATCGCTATATGACACTGTTACTTTTGTATATTTAAAACGATTGTAGCTAAATATCTGTCGCCAGAACTATTAACCCAATACGAACACTAAACATCGGCTTTACAACAGTAGCCAAATCAAACACAAACCATGTTTAGCATGCCTGCAGATAAACAATACATAAAAGCTATAATCAAAGAATAATTTACAGTGATCACATAAACGACAACAACCACGAACATTCCAAGTTCGCTGCGCTGGTGATATTAAACACAAGTTTAATATGTATGTGTTTGTCGGATAAGTATGAATTAACGTTAGCATTTAACAAACTGGTTTGTGGAGACAAACAGCGTTGTCCTTCGTTTACTTCCTCGCTACAACGTACAATCAACAGAACTATTACAGGAAAACTCATCAACGAAAAAATCATACTTACATGTTGTGGCTCGTAAACACCAGCTTCTGTTTTTAAAGTTGGAACTGCTCGATCTTTCAGGACAAGCCGTTATGTGAATCCTGCATTGTAACTCGTGTAGATTGAGGAAGCTTTCCTCCGGAAAATGTGCAGCAAGAAGAGCGACATTTGGATTATAATTATGAGGGACCGAGTTAAAAATAAATTGTAACCGTCCTTAGGAAGACTGAACAAAGTGGACCTGCAATCTGGGTGAAAATAACAGCGTTTCGACGGCATAGCGGCAACGGCACTCTACTACCACAACAACTCTTCTCCAAAGCAACATAAAATGGCCTCGCCCCCTCTATGTATTGTGTTCCCAGAGGAGGGGTTTATGTAAATGTTGGGCTTAGTGATGTCAGCAAGCCCACAGGAATGTCGTGTAGTCCTTATCGGCCGTTTCTGTAGTTCTTAGAAATTGATTTCTTTAAAAGCAAATATCTCCCTTTGCTTTAAACTTTGAACGTTGTAACTTTGCAGGTGTTGTTTATGCTCAAACAGCAACATTACACACTAACTAAAGTTAGAAAAGTCAAATCGTGTTTTACCACCCCTTTAACAAATGAGACCTTATTGTAAAGTGCTGACAACCTATTTGATAGAGATTTGATCATTAACAGTAATATTTAGTTGCCTTAACAAACAATAATAGATAGCCCATAATAATAGTAGTCTATTATATTCTTTAACAGAATACTTGTTTGTTCTAATTATTTATTATTCATTAATTTAGCTGTTTATTGAACTGTGGCACAACTTGTTGATTGTTCACATCGTCACAAAATGTAAACTATATTATTGCCCAGCGATATATTAAAAGTTTAATAATAGGTATATATTGCATATATATTGAATGTCCGATTGCAGCTAAAAAAAAAAAAAAAAGCATATTTCAGTGTTTTTCAGCGTTCTTGCATTGAAACAGTAAATCGTGGCGCTTGCAACGGCAAAGTCACGGGTTCAGTTCCCAGAACTGATGAAAATGAACGCAATGTAAAATGCATTACTGTGAATGATTCATAATGCTTCACAGCAGAAGGAAAAACACAGACGGAGAAACATCAAGTTAAGCTCGTTTAAGATCATGGGTTAATTAAAAACGGATTAAATGAAAGGATAAAAAGGGAAGTAAAGCATAGATGTTGCCAAATAACTCATGTGTGCACAGGTGATAAAAGTCCATTATACATTTTATTCCGTCCCAAGATTCCTCCTGTATGAAGACCATTAACATCACATTATGCAGATGGTAATAGCCGAATGCATGTCGAGGGCTAAAGGCCAATCGGAGCGCATTTACCAGCCTGACTTTCATCCGCCCTGTGAAGGATGCTTTCAATTAGATTCCAGATAATTTCATTCACACTTTCATTCACCTTCTGGAAATGCGTCTTTCGAGCCCAAGTGGCTTCGTGTTCCAGAACTGTGGTTTAATTGTCAGCGTTATTCCAGTTTCTGTTCCGGACGTCCTTTAAACGGATCAGCTAAAGGAGCTTTGGAGCTTTTTTAAAGATACAGGACCATCTTTTATGAGTGACGCTTTATATTAAAACATGGTGAAACATGGTGGAATATGTATATATATATATATACACACTCACACACACACACACACACAAACACACACACACACACACACACACACACACACACACACACACACACACACACACTCTCACACTCACTCACTCACTCACTCACACTCACTCACTCACACACTCTCACACTCACACACTCACTAACTTACACTCACACTCACACACACACACGCCCACACTTAGTCACTCCCTCACTCAGTCTCTCACTCACACACACACACATACACACACGTAGATTCACACACATGCTCTCACACACACACTTAATTCTAAATTGTTCACAGAATTCTAAAATGTTGATTGATTGTTCTACTTACTTTTTTAATGTACATGTATGATGATTCACTGTAAAAACTATAAATGCCAATAAAGCACATTTTGAACTTACATTTGAATTTGAGAGAGAGAGAGGGAGAGAGAGAGCGAGAGCAAGAGAGAGAGAGAGGGGGAGAGAGAGCGAGAGAGAGAGAGAGGGAGAGAGAGAGAGAGAGGGGGGGGGGAGAGAGAGAGAGGGAGAGAGAGAGCGAGAGGGGGAGAGAGAGCGAGAGAGAGAGAGAGGGAGAGAGAGAGAGAGAGGGCGAGAGAGAGAGAGAGAGCGAGAGCGAGAGAGACTCATACAAGTTTTTATTCAACAGCAGATTGAAAAGCTAATCAACATATTAAATATTCAAATATTTGATAAAATAAGCATGATCCATCAAGTTGGTCATTTCTATATAGATAAATATTTAGATCATAAACTGAACTGAAGATTGAAGAGAACTGTGTCTGTACATCAGTGGAGGAGAGAGTGCAGTCCTCTATCAGCAAAAGAAAGGTTTTCCCACCGTAAAAGAAGTGTTTATTTAACAGTATTATTTAACGAGGTTACTGTTGCTTTAAGAAGGCTGATCCTCCCTCCCTCCCTCTCTCTCTCTCTCTCTCTCTCTCTCTCTCTCTCTCTCTCTCTCTCTCTCTCTCTCTCTCTCTCTCTCTCTCTCTCTCTCTCTCTCTCTCTCTCTCTCTCTCTCTCTCTCCCTCTCTCTCTCTCTCTCTCTCTCTCTCCCTCTCTCTCTCTCTCTCTCTCTCTTATCCCCCCCTCCAGCATTTACGAGGCAGCACGAGTGACAGCTGAGAAGCGGAGAGATTCAGCCCTGCCAGCACATGGAAGAGGAGGAGAAACGGAAAAGGACAAACGAAAGAGAGGAAGATGCACTGGAGTGACCGAATCCGTGAGGTGGAAAGGACATCGGGAGAGACCGGAGAAAAGCTGGATCATTAACCGGATCGTCCCACAGAAGTAAGTGCGCTATCCGAAAACCAAAACCTCTCTGTCACTTCATCTCTGGAAGTTCGAATCTATAGGAGAAAGTTGGATGCTGGGACACGTGGGAAAATCCCGCCCTGTTCCCTGTGCAGAACATCTACAACTTTCTGTTCATTCTCTCATGAATAAGTCATGATGTGTTTCAAGCGATTCCCCAGCAGGACTAATTGGAAAAGACTGGGAATCGCATGTAATGTGAGCGTTTAGGATGAAGGAATGATTGTCCATCATCACTCCTGAGGTCATCGAGATGGAGCTGAGCACCGGTCGGGATAACGGACAATCCAATCCGGGTCGGGATGCGAACGCCCAGATCAAGCAGGCTCACGCCGGCGGGTTTAAGAAGGTGTGTCGGATCGAGGAGGACAGTGTGTGTCCGTTCCCCGGGCTGGCGTCGGATGTGCTGGACATGAGAGTGAAGGAAGGCAGTAAAATCCGGAATCTCATGGGATTCGCCATGACACGCATGCAGGACGGTCAGACCGGACTGAGACAGGTCGTGTTCAGCGGGTCCGGCCGGGCCGTCACCAAGACCATCACGTGTGCCGAGATCATGAAGAGGAAGATCGCCGGTCTCCATCAGATCACCAAACTCCAGTATAAGGGCTTACGGGAGATCTGGGAGAGTCAGGAGGAAGGAGACTCGGAGATGACCATCCACCGGACGCTCCCGTCCATCCGAATCCTGCTCTCCAAAGACCCGCTGGACCCGCTGGAGCCGGGATACCAGCCTCCGGCGTTCTGGGACCCGAGACACGCGGGAGAAGCTTCCCAAGCGCCGGAGAAACGATCTCTGGACTCGACCGACTCTCTGACGGAGCCGCTGGTGAAGAGAGTGTGTGTCTGAGAGTCGTGTCTGTGTGTGTGTGTGTGTGTGTGTGTGTGTGTGTGTGTTAAACTCTCTCAGAACCAACACACACTCTTATCAGACGGAGCCACTGGTGAAGAGAGTGTGTGTCTGAGAGTCGTGTCTGTGTGTGTGTGTGTGTGTGTGTTAAACTCTCTCAGAACCAACACACACTCTTATCAGACGGAGCCGCTGGTGAAGAGAGTGTGTCGGAGAGTCGTGTGTGTGTGTGTTAAACTCTCTCAGAACCAGAGAACGACTGTGAGACGTCATAACCAACACACACTCTTATGGATCAGATGGCGTCGCTGGCCAAGAGTGTGTGTCTCTGAGAGTCGTGTGTGTGTGTGTGTGTGTGTGTGAGTGTGTGTGTCTGTGTGTGTGTGTGTGTGTTAAACTCTCTCAGAACCAACACACACTCTTATCAGACGGAGCCGCTGGTGAAGAGAGTGTGTCGGAGAGTTGTGTGTGTGTGTGTTAAACTCTCTCAGAACCAGAGAACGACTGTGAGACGTCATAACCAACACACACTCTTATGGATCAGATGGCGTCGCTGGCCAAGAGTGTGTGTCTCTGAGAGTCGTGTGTGTGTGTGTGTGTGTGTGTGAGTGTGTGTGTCTGTGTGTGTGTGTGTGTGTTAAACTCTCTCAGAACCAACACACACTCTTATCAGACGGAGCCGCTGGTGAAGAGAGTGTGTCGGAGAGTTGTGTGTGTGTGTGTTAAACTCTCTCAGAACCAGAGAACGACTGTGAGATGTCATAACCAACACACACTCTTATGGATCAGATGGCGTCGCTGGCCAAGAGTGTGTGTCTCTGAGAGTCGTGTGTGTGTGTGTGTGTGTGTGTGAGTGTGTGTGTCTGTGTGTGTGTGTGTGTGTTAAACTCTCTCAGAACCAACACACACTCTTATCAGACGGAGCCGCTGGTGAAGAGAGTGTGTCGGAGAGTTGTGTGTGTGTGTGTTAAACTCTCTCAGAACCAGAGAACGACTGTGAGACGTCATAACCAACACACACTCTTACAGATGAAGCGTGTTTCTTGGCATCGATGTAGAAACTTTGACATGCATGGAATCTGAAAGGTTCTTCACACTAAGAAAAGCGTGTGTGTGTTTTGAAGAACTGATCACTGAAAGGTTGAAATACAAAAAAAACATGTATTGATGTTCATCTAACATTTAGAAACATCTAAAAAGAAAATGTTTGTTTAGAGTGCATATGCACGTCACAATCTTGAGTTTCACTCCTGGTTTTGAGCATGCAATATCGATAATTTAATTTAAGTATGCATATGCATCGAAATATGGATCAAATATTTACTCCCTGAACATCTGCGAGAACCCCAGTCTGTGGACTCTTTCAAAAAAGAGCTTAAAACTTTCTTGTTCAGGCAGGCGTTTTTAAGCTGTCCTTAGGCTTTACTAATTTTGCCCTGCTATATTTTAGTAGTTTTCAGCCTTTTTATTTTAGCACTAGTTATTTTATTTTGTTTTTGATTTTAATTAGGTTAATATGGTCTCTGTAGCACTTTGAGATTATTTTATGAAAAGTGCTTTATAAATAAAATTTATTATTATTATTATTATAAATATTTGGATAAAAGCGCCTGCCGAATGCATAAATGTCATTTAAACGTATAACAGGTCAAATTTAAGGCAGTCGGTTCATGCATATGAACTTCTGGTGTTACTGGTTTCCAAAGACCAAAGTGAAATGGAGATTATTCCAGAGGCTTCATGATGGAGAGCCAGTAAAGACCTTGTTAAGATATCAGAGTAT
>NC_138228.1:1615302-1635302 GCF_964197995.2 Scardinius erythrophthalmus | reverse complement strand
CATGCATTCCCTGGGACCTGAACACATGACCTCGGTGTTTCCAGAGCCATTCTCAACCGTTTAAGTGGATCGACGTACAAAACATTTATTATAATCATTAATCTGTAATCACTGCATAACATGTTCATTGTGTCTGCTTCGCTGAGTACATGAATTAACTTAATAACATGTTATAATATAGCTTTATATCACTGACATATGGACATCACTTTAACTGAACACGTCCTCATTGGAACATTGAAACGTTTTCTGTAAAGCTGTTTTGAAACTATATGATTTGTGAAAAGCGCTATACAAATAAACTTGAGATGGACTGGATTTAAGTGAGAATTATTTATTAAAATTAAAGGAATAGTTCAACCCCAGATTTGAAATTTCTGTAACTACTCATAATAACTCAACCTCATGTTGTTCCAAACCCATAATACTCCCCCCCCCCCCCCTGTCTGAAAAGTCACAATCTTAAAAGTAATCGTTTTGTTTTTTAGAAACAAAATATTTAGAATGAAACAATTTTAAAAGTAACAGTTTCTAGAAGTAATTTTTTTAATGTAACCATTTTAAAAGTAACTTTTTTTGTAAAATCTTAAGAATGTAACAATTATAACAGTAAGTTTCTAGAAGTAAAATTTACAAATGTAACAATTTTAAAAGTAATAGTTTCTAGAAGTAAAAAAGTTACAAATGTAACAATTTTAAAAGTAACAGTTTCTAGAAGTAAAATCTTAAGAATGTAAACATTTTAAAAGTAACAGTTTCTGAAGTCAAATATTTCGAATTTAACCATTTTAAATGTAAAGTTATTTGGAAGTAGAATCTTAAGAATGTAACCACTTTAAAAGTAACATTTTAAGATATGTTTACAGGAAACAATACATGGCAAAAATGACTTTTTTTTATTTTGGTACAACATGAAGGTGAGCAAATGATGACAGAATTTTGATAATTTTCCTCCAGACAGCAGGAAAAAAGGTCGAGGAGGAAAAAGAAAGGGAGGAAAAAGAAAAAAAGAGTGCTTTTTGTATTTGTGAACTGGCCTGTCAAGTTTAATACAGTCTAAAGCCTTTCTCAGGTGAAAATACATTTCTCTTTTGGATTTATAAAACCTGTTAGAACTCTCTCTCTCTCTATCTCTATCTCTCTCTCTCTCTCTCTCTCTCTCTCTCTCTCTCTCTCTCTCTCTCTCTGTGGACAAGGGGGGCTCTGGGTTGCTGTACTGTAGGAGTTCACTATCTCTCTCTCTCTCTCTCTCTCTCTCTCTCTCTCTCTCTCTCTCTTTCTCTCTCTGTCTGTGGTCGAGGGCTCTGAGTTGCTGTAGGAGTTCACTATCTCTCTCTCTCTCTCTCTCTCTCTCTCTCTCTCTCTCTCTCTCTCTCTCTGTCTGTGGTCGAGGGCTCTGAGTTGCTGTAGGAGTTCACTATCTCTCTCTCTCTCTCTCTCTCTCTCTCTCTCTCTCTCTCTCTGTCTGTGGTCGAGGGCTCTGAGTTGCTGTAGGAGTTCACTATCTCTCTCTCTCTCTCTCTCTCTCTCTCTCTCTCTCTCTCTCTGTCTGTGGTCGAGGGCTCTGAGTTGCTGTAGGAGTTCTCTCTCTCTCTCTCTCTCTCTCTCTCTCTCTCTCTCTCTCTCTCTCTCTGTCTGTGGTCGAGGGCTCTGAGTTGCTGTAGGAGTTCACTATCTCTCTCTCTCTCTCTCTCTCTCTCTCTCTCTGTCTGTGGTCGAGGGCTCTGAGTTGCTGTAGGAGTTCACTATCTCTCTCTCTCTCTCTCTCTCTCTCTCTCTCTCTCTCTCTCTCTCTCTCTGTCTGTGGTCGAGGGCTCTGAGTTGCTGTAGGAGTTCTCTCTCTCTCTCTCTCTCTCTCTCTCTCTCTCTCTCTCTGTCTGTGGTCGAGGGCTCTGAGTTGCTGTAGGAGTTCACTATCTCTCTCTCTCTCTCTCTCTCTCTCTCTGTCTGTGGTCGAGGGCTCTGAGTTGCTGTAGGAGTTCACTATCTCTCTCTCTCTCTCTCTCTCTCTCTCTCTCTCTCTCTGTCTGTGGTCGAGGGCTCTGAGTTGCTGTAGGAGTTCACTATCTCTCTCTCTCTCTCTCTCTCTCTCTCTCTCTGTCTGTGGTCGAGGGCTCTGAGTTGCTGTAGGAGTTCACTATCTCTCTCTCTCTCTCTCTCTCTCTCTCTCTCTGTCTGTGGTCGAGGGCTCTGAGTTGCTGTAGGAGTTCACTATCTCTCTCTCTCTCTCTCTCTCTCTCTCTCTCTCTCTCTCTGTCTGTGGTCGAGGGCTCTGAGTTGCTGTAGGAGTTCACTATCTCTCTCTCTCTCTCTCTCTCTCTCTCTCTCTCTCTCTCTCTCTCTCTGTCTGTGGTCGAGGGCTCTGAGTTGCTGTAGGAGTTCACTATCTCTCTCTCTCTCTCTCTCTCTCTCTCTCTCTCTGTCTGTGGTCGAGGGCTCTGAGTTGCTGTAGGAGTTCACTATCTCTCTCTCTCTCTCTCTCTCTCTCTCTCTCTCTGTCTGTGGTCGAGGGCTCTGAGTTGCTGTAGGAGTTCACTATCTCTCTCTCTCTCTCTCTCTCTCTCTCTGTCTGTGGTCGAGGGCTCTGAGTTGCTGTAGGAGTTCACTATCTCTCTCTCTCTCTCTCTCTCTCTCTCTGTCTGTGGTCGAGGGCTCTGAGTTGCTGTAGGAGTTCACTATCTCTCTCTCTCTCTCTCTCTCTCTCTCTCTCTCTGTCTGTGGTCGAGGGCTCTGAGTTGCTGTAGGAGTTCACTATCTCTCTCTCTCTCTCTCTCTCTCTCTCTGTCTGTGGTCGAGGGCTCTGAGTTGCTGTAGGAGTTCACTATCTCTCTCTCTCTCTCTCTCTCTCTCTCTCTCTCTCTCTCTGTCTGTGGTCGAGGGCTCTGAGTTGCTGTAGGAGTTCACTATCTCTCTCTCTCTCTCTCTCTCTCTCTCTCTCTCTCTCTCTCTCTCTCTCTGTCTGTGGTCGAGGGCTCTGAGTTGCTGTAGGAGTTCACTATCTCTCTCTCTCTCTCTCTCTCTCTCTCTCTCTCTCTCTCTCTCTGTCTGTGGTCGAGGGCTCTGAGTTGCTGTAGGAGTTCACTATCTCTCTCTCTCTCTCTCTCTCTCTCTCTGTCTGTGGTCGAGGGCTCTGAGTTGCTGTAGGAGTTCACTATCTCTCTCTCTCTCTCTCTCTCTCTCTCTCTCTCTCTCTGTCTGTGGTCGAGGGCTCTGAGTTGCTGTAGGAGTTCACTATCTCTCTCTCTCTCTCTCTCTCTCTCTCTCTCTGTCTGTGGTCGAGGGCTCTGAGTTGCTGTAGGAGTTCACTATCTCTCTCTCTCTCTCTCTCTCTCTCTCTGTCTGTGGTCGAGGGCTCTGAGTTGCTGTAGGAGTTCACTATCTCTCTCTCTCTCTCTCTCTCTCTCTCTCTCTCTCTGTCTGTGGTCGAGGGCTCTGAGTTGCTGTAGGAGTTCACTATCTCTCTCTCTCTCTCTCTCTCTCTCTCTGTCTGTGGTCGAGGGCTCTGAGTTGCTGTAGGAGTTCACTATCTCTCTCTCTCTCTCTCTCTCTCTCTCTCTCTGTCTGTGGTCGAGGGCTCTGAGTTGCTGTAGGAGTTCACTATCTCTCTCTCTCTCTCTCTCTCTCTCTCTCTCTCTCTCTCTGTCTGTGGTCGAGGGCTCTGAGTTGCTGTAGGAGTTCACTATCTCTCTCTCTCTCTCTCTCTCTCTCTCTCTCTCTCTCTCTCTCTCTCTCTCTCTCTCTCTCTCTCTCTCTCTCTCTCTCTGTCTGTGGTCGAGGGCTCTGAGTTGCTGTAGGAGTTCACTATCTCTCTCTCTCTCTCTCTCTCTCTCTCTCTCTCTGTCTGTGGTCGAGGGCTCTGAGTTGCTGTAGGAGTTCACTATCTCTCTCCCTGCAGACGGTGGCGTCTTTTCTTATCAAGAAGAATGGCCGCTGCCTCCGTTTTTCAGACACTCTTATCTGGGAATCCTTTAAATTGAATATTTACAGGCTGATGTTCCCAGGAGCCGCAGGGCCCGTTCTCTTCACTCCGGACGGCCCTGAGCCGACACAAGCCGGATCTTCTGCAAATAACACTAAGATTGATTATGCATTCAGAGGAAATGAATGCTGTGAATGTCCACAAAAAGAATGTCCTGTAAATTATGCAAACCACTTTCATTTCATATAATAGTAAGCGCAAAAGAAATGGAAAGAGAATGGGAACAGGAGAAAAGCAGTGGATTTCTCAAACAATTGATCCATGAAGCCCCGCCTCTGAAAACTGACCAATCAGAACATAGCAACAGTTGCCATGTTTCTGTATCACTGATAGTGAGAAGATTTACTGTAAGACACATTGTATTTTTCTTAGCTTTTTTCCCAACAAATCTTGAGAAGTTCCTGCAGATTAAACTCTATCATTCCCAAACGACTGTAAAACATCAGCAAGAGCTCCTACATTTGCTGAAAGATACATTCATCTTGATCATGTGATTTTTAAGGATTAAAAACTGTTTCCAAAGTTCATGCAGCTCTAATATGGTATTTTGGAAAAGTAGCCATTTTAAAAGTAACAGTTTCTGAAAGTAAAATATTTAGAATGTAATGATTTTAAAACAGTTTCTAGTTGTAAAATCTTAAGAATGTAACCATTTTAAAAGTAAAAGAAGTAATATCTTAAGAATGTAACAACCAAACTTTCCAAATTTAATAATACAGGCAAAAGCACAATATTTTCTGATTTATGAAGTGAATCCAAAATCCCCTCTGCAAAAACTTAATCTGCGAAATCTAGCAAGAATGTTGAACATGGCTTTGTCCAATGTTCAGATTTCTGTTCTGGAATGCAGCATGAAAACTGGTGCATATGTAATTAGATAATGCCTCATTTGCATATTCAAACATTCAGAAAACTTCTGAATGAAAAATCTGGAGAATATTATGGTGAAATCTACAAGTTGAAATTTGCCTTAGGGATAGTTCCACCGAACAGTTGATGACAGCCATGGACTTCCATTGGAATTTTTTCCCCATACCACCCTGACAGCAACATAGTGTTGGCCCGGATCCGGCTCACATCTGGGCCATGCGGAATGTGTACCAGATGTGGGCCGGATCTGGGCCGACACTATGTTGCTGTCTGGGCATTGAACTCATAGGCTGCAGTGACTAAAGAAGTGTGTCTGAATTCACAGAACTCATAAAAGTCTCCGGATAACCTACTACTTCCGGCGGGATTCTGAATTGTGCATATGATGGACACTTCACTATCCCATGAGGCCACGGGAGAGGATTTCTGAATGACAGTGAAGCGACACAACTAACACTGGTAGATCACATGATAAAGACAGCATGGTGAATGTAGCTCGTCCAATTCAATAACACTTTATTTTACAGTGCCCTTGTTACAATGTAATTATATATTTAAGTACTGAGTAATATTAATTAACTACATGTACTAACTATAGGGTTAGGGTATGATTAGGGTTTGGTTGAGGGTTAGTTGCGTGTAATTATGCATCATTTACTGTTATTACTATGGTTAGTACATGTAACATATGTAACAAGGACACTGTAAAATAAAGTGTTACCTTAATTTCTTACTATATGGAACTTTTTTTTTTTTTTTAGCGGGCATGAAGTAATTACTTATTCAAAATAAGCACTTACTCAAGAGAGATTATGATTTTCTTCAACACATTCTTCAAAATATCTTCTGTCTTCAGTCGAAGAAAGAAAAACATACAGGTTTGGAACAACAATTTTCACACTCCTTTTAATGTTGATAATGTACGTTTTTTTTTCAGAATCATTTAACCTTTTCGAATCATGTCCATGATTTGTGTGTGTGTAGGTGTGTGTGTGTGTAGGTGTGTGTGTGTGTGTGTGTGTGTGTGTGTTCACACAGCAAGGGTCAAAACCTTTACCAAGTTTCGTAACATTTCAATGAATACATTTTTTTTTTTTAAACCAAATGTAAAAATTTTCAGTCAAAAATGAGGAAGAGCACCAGAGGTTGACAATGTTGACAATGTAGGCCTAAGTGTTTTTTTTTTATTATTGTTGTTCTCATCATTTACAAAGAAAGTGTCTGATGAATATTGCGCCACAAATGGCCTAGTTTGCTGTTCCCAGACCAGTTTTGGTTCCTGTGGTGTTCTCCAGACATTCCTGGACTGGGATCAGGAGCGTCGGCCAGCGTGTGTGTGTGTGTGTGTGTGTGTGTGTGACAGCTCATGCAGACTCAGAAACTCCTGCGTGCTGAATTAATGGGAGCGGTTGAGGGTGTAATTGCAGTGCTGGAGTCAAAGCTGTGAGACACGATAATGTCCGCTGAATAAAAGCCTGGCAGAGTTTACGCACTGAACAATATTAGCGGATTACACACATCAAACAAGCTCTGATTAATGCCTGAGAGGCAGGACACAGTCGGAACAGCAGGAAATCCGAGATAATTGTATGAATATTTGAAAGCGCTAATGACCTAGAATCATTCTGCACAATGAAGAGTGCACTAGATACGTTTGAGGAATCACAAGTTAAAATACTAGTGTTTGTCTGAGGTTGTTTCTGTTAGAAGGACATTCACGAACATGTTCCAGTTTCACTATGATAATGATCAGTTTCAGCCTTCAGCGCGTGCTGTTTTATCTCAGGCCGAAAGTTTAAAGGGATAGTTCACCAAAAAATGAAGATTCTGTCATCTAACCCTCATTTTGCTCCAAACCTGCATGAGTTTCTGTTGAACACAAAAGAAGATATTTTGAAGAATGTTGGTAATCATCAAAAATGCTTTTCGACTTTCTCAGTTTGTGTAAACCTACATTGGGTTTAGAGTATTTATTTATTCCTGCATTAATTTCACATTTCTAGTACAATTATGTGGTTTTGTTTCATTAATACAGTATATACTTTTTTCTTGATATACCCCGAAAGAATGGAAGTGAAATGTGACAACATGCCCCATAGGTGGAGTTCATTATAACATATGACAGATTCAAATGTTTTCTGATCTAATCAAAAAAATATATACAAGACAAACTAAAATAATGTCTCAATAAAATACAATTATTAAGTTTTTCATATAAAATAATTTAATTTTTTAATAATTTTAATAATTAAAAATAAACTATTTTTTGAGTTTGACAACAAACACACCGGAAAACACAGCTACAGTTCAAAACATAATAAAAATGTATAATTTCTGAACATTGACTCTCAGTCTTTATTTGCCTTTTTCTCATAGTTTCTCAATAGAATTCATAAAAGTGTAGAATAGAATAGTGTAGTTGTAATAGGGGCAACTGGGATTTAAACCCGGCTAGTGGTTATCAGTATTAAAGAACTATCTCAACTGTTAAATAACAGATTGGAGATAAACATCCATATAATTTTTATAATTTTTATTTCAGTTTTAGTTTTAGTTATAACTTTGAGTTATTTTGGTACATAGTTACTACATGAAAATGAGAATTTTTGCCTTTAACAAGCCGAAATAAAATCAATATTTTTTTTATTTCAGTTAATATTTATTTTCTTTTAAGTAATGGGAATTTTATATAAAAGTAATGGCACCAAGTAATGTATGTTTTGGTGGTTTATGACTATATACACGGCATTTATCGGCCATTATGAATTTGAAAGTGTTTAATTATTAGGGGGTTTACTGAAATAAAGTGAGTATGATTGGTTTGGACATCTGATCTCAGCATGTTGGTCAGTGATATGACTGCAATCGTAAGAAAGTAGACAGATATTAATTTCTTCAGGTAGAAGAGCGCGCGCCCGAGAGCTGACGTCACTGTCTGAGGCTTCGGCCCATTCCTGTGTTTCTGCTGCCATCTAGAGGTGGAAGAACGACTTTGTGTAATTTATTATAAAGAGATAAACCTGTGATCTTCATTTGGATAAATATCACATTCAAAAGTGATGTGTTTTAAATTCAAACCCTGTCCTGAAATGTAATAGATTATTTACAGCTTTGTGAAATTGATGTTAAAACAAAACTATGAGAATATCACGTATCACTGAATTTATACATTTGAGTTATTTATACAATTTTCAACATGACCTTGATTCTTATATTAAAAAAATATATATATTTCTTAAAAATAATAATAATAACAATGATACAATTAAATACAACAGAAAGATGACAGCCCAAAGTTTCTCCATGTTTTGCGGCATTTAGAATTTTCAATCCTTAAAACAAGTAAAAAGGAGAAGTGCCTTGAAACTCTCTAAATTACTGGCAATATATATGGAAGTATATATTGATATATATATATATATATATATATATATATATATATATATATATATATATATATATATATATATATATATATATATATATATATATATATATATATATATCAATATACACCCAATTTATTTAGCTATAATTTGCTTTTCATATTGTTTTATTTATGTTATTATTATGTTGTTTACGATATGCTGCTTGGTCTTATTATTAAGGTGTATGACAACGATAATATGTTAATGATGTTTGTTATTTGAAATGATTTACTAAAGTAAAAAAAAAAAAAAAAAAATACAAATAAGAAGCTGACAGCCCGCCCTCTTCCGCATGCGTCATCTCGCTGCGCGCTCCCGCGTCATCAACGCGCGCCCTGCCGAGTTTGGACCCACAGTTTCGGTTCTTCGGTGACCAGTGATGATTTCAGCAGCGGTTCTGCGCGGTCTCGCGAGCCTGACCCGGGCACGAGCCGCTCACACAGGTACAGAAACACGCACGAGTTTGAAGAAGCTTCTGGATCACAGCGAGTCTGATAATGTCATTGACCTGTCATTGATTCTGTTCACATTGATTCTTTCGCGTTCACACAATGGTTGACAGGTCATTCATTGTTGAGGTGTGTGTGTGTGTGTGTGTGTGTGTGTGTGTGTGTGTGTGTGTGTGTAAGAGAGAGAGAGAGAGAGTGAGAGAGAGAGAGAGAGAGAGAGAGTGTGAGTGAGTGAGTGAGTGAGTGAGTGAGAGAGAGAGAGAGAGAGAGAGAGAGAGAGAGAGTGTGTGTGTGTGTGTGTGTGTGTGTGTGTTTGCCCTTATAATGACCCTCAATAACATATGACACGTGTATTATTATTTATAATTCTACATTATATTCTAATATGAACGTAAAATACAAGTACTGTAATATATTAAGTTTTTCAGCATAAGATTGTATCTATAATATAAATCTTGATCTTGGATGTGATGCATGTTGTTTTTCAGGATTATTTGATGAATAGAAAGTTCAAAAGAGCAGCATTTATTAGAAATAGAATCTTTTGTAACATTATAAATGTCTTTACTGTCACTTTTGATCAATTTAATGCGTCCTTGATGAATAGAAGTATTATTTTTTTCCTTTAAAAAAATCTCTTACCTGAAACTATTGAATGCTCAGTTTACAGAAAACATCTTCTGATGCACAATCTTGGACACATCATCAGTGTTGTTTCCAGGAGTCATTGGGTGTTTCGGGTCTTACAACAGACACCCTCGTCCGGGCGACCCGGCCGAGGCTGATCAGACCCCGGCCTGTGTCCAAGTGGCATTCTACTGCCCCCACTGCTCTCCCCTCTTTAACCAGAGCCATCTGGATGCTTTTTCTGCTGCCTCCACGTTGTTGCCTATGGCTCTTCTTCGGTTGGCTCCTGTTATGCCCAGCGTACCGTAGGCCTTGCTCAGGGAGTAACTGGCAAATCCCCTACTGCCCACCTCTACTGGCATACACCTGGTCCTCCATCCGTTCCTTCGACAATCCTCCACCAGTTCTTGATATTTCTCCCTCTTTCTCTCTTGAGCTTCCTCCATCCTCTCCTCCCAGGGCACTGTCAGCTCTAGCAAGATCAGCTGTTTTGTGGCCTCAGAGACCAAGATGATGTCAGGTCTCAATTTGGACTGGGTGATGTGTGTTGGAATTTTAAGCTGCCTTTCCAGGTCAACTGTCATCACCCAGTCTCTGGCCGTGGAGAGCAAACCTACAGAGCAGTTTTTCAATGATCTCACTGGCTTTTGTCCTTCCTTGATGAAGTGAATGGCCTTGGCTGTAACTTGGGTGTATCGGCTATCCTTGATCCCCTTACTGATTGCCTCAGCGATGGATTTGAGAACCTGGTCGTGCCTCCATCGATACCGACCCTCACCCAGTGCCTTGGAGCAGCTGCTCAGGATGTGTTCTAATGTCCCTGTTTTGGAACAAAGAGGGCATGCCGGTGTTTCTATTTTTCCCCATGTGCACAGGTTGGATGGACTTGGGAGGATGTCATAGACCCCCTGAATCAAGAACTTGATTCTCTGGGGGTTCCACTTCCAAATTTCCTTCCAGGTGACACTCCGCTCCATTGCCTGCTCCCACTTCATCCAGGCGCCTTGCTGCCGCATGGCCACTGCTCTGCTGGTTCGCTCTTCCTCGACTGAAGCTCGCACCTCCTCCTGTACAAGCCTCTGCCTCTCCTTTCCGCTGGCAGAGTCATATCGGGTTGCTGTTAGACTCCCAAGTCCGGCTCTGCCTTGCGCCACTGTTCCAAGGATGGCCTTGTGCTTCAGCCTCGTCTCTGCCTGCTGGACTGCCTCGGCTGCCTTCCACTTCCTCCCTGTCCTCACAACAATCCCTGCGCCAGACACTTTGGCATCTCTGGAACCAGAGTACTGCAGGTGTTCCCTTGTCCGTGCAACGATGAACTCCTCCCTGACTGAGCTAAAAGGGAGCCTGAGCTTGTTAGTGTTCCCATATAGCCCAATGTTACTTAGGCTACTCGGCAAGCCCAGCCATCTGCGTAGATAGCTGCTCACCTTTTGCTCAAAACCTTCAACCACTGTCATGGGGACCTCATAGATAAGCAGAGGCCAGAGGATTCTTGGGAGGATTCCATGCTGGTATACCCAGGCCTTGAATCTTCCAGGGAGCCCAGACTTATCCACTGTTCTCAACCATCCCTCCAGGTCAGCACCAGTTGCCTTGATGGAGTCTCTGTCATTCAGGCTGCAGTTGAAGACCTTACCGAGGCTCTTCACTGGTCTCTCAGTGACTGACGGGATCTGGTGTTCTCCCAGCCTGAAATGGAATCTGTTTGTAACCTTCCCCTTCTTTAGGACCAGAGATCTGGACTTTGCAGGTTTGAAGCTCATGCGTGCCCATGACATGAGTCTCTCCAACCCCTGGAGGATCCACCTGGCTCCTGGTACTGCCGTTGTTGTCACTGTGAGGTCGTCCATGAATGCTCTTATGGGAGGTTGCCTTACTCCAGCCTTGCTCAGGGGGCCTCTGCACTCTGTTTCAGCTGCCTTGACCAGCATATTCATGGCCAGCGAAAAGAGGGTCACTGAGATGGTACAGCCAGTGATTATCCCCACCTCCAGCTGGTGCCAGTCAGATGTTAGCTGGCCAGTGGAGACTCTCAAGCTGAACTTGTTGTAATAGTCCAGGATGAGATCTTTCACCTTCTGTGGTACATGGTGTTTCTCCAGTGCGACCTCCACCAGCTTGTGAGGTATTGAGCCATAGGCATTGGTGAGGTCCAGCCACAGTACAGCCAGGTCCCCTCTGCCTTCTCTTGCTTCCCTGATGAGCTGGGTTACCACGCCTGTGTGTTCCAGACACCCAGGCACTCCTGGCATTCCTCCCTTTTGCACAGACGTGTCGATGTACTTATTGCTCAACAGGAAGTTGGAGAGCCTCTTGGCCACGATGCTGAAGAAGATTTTACTCTCCACACTGAGCAAGGAGATAACCCGGAACTGGTCGATGTTCTCAGACTTCTCCTCTTTTGGTATGCACACTCCCTCCGCATACCTCCATGACTGGGCGATCTTCCCTCTCCTCCAGATCACCTTCAGGGCCTTCCAAAGCCGATGTAATAGCTTTGGGCAGTGCTTGTACACCTTATAGGGCACTCCACTTGGGCCTGGTGCTGAGCTCGATCTTGCTCTCCTCACCACTTCCTCCACTTCCCTTAGGCGGGGCTCCTTCAGGTCGAAGTCTGATGAAGGCTCTGGTGGTGTTATCAGCGCATTGCATGGACCCAGCGTTTGTTCTCTGATGGAGTCACTATAGGTGGCCTTGAGGTGGTCGTTTATGGCATCCTTGGAGCAGGTGAGGCGGCCAGCCCTCTTTTGGCCAAGGAGCTGCTTGGTCAGCTTAAATGGGTTGGCCAAGAATGCTGCCCTCTTCCTGGCTCTCTCCTTCCGCCTCCTTCTGTGGAACTCTGCCCTCCGTAAGGTCAAGAGTTGCTTCCTTAGGATTGCTCTCAGGTCCGCTAGGCCAGCTCTCTCGACTTCCCCCGCTGATTTGTATTGCCTCTTTAGCAGCCTGAGTTCGTCCCTAAGGCACTGAATTTTCTTTACTCTGTGGCTTGGAGCATATGCAGATGGCGCTGGCTTAGGTGCCTCAGTTCCAAATCGCTCGGCTGCGATATTCACTATGAGGGTGGTCATTGTTCTCAATCGGTGGTCCACGTCACCCTTGGCTGTCCCTTCCAGGACCTGACTTACATCTTCATCAAATTGTTGCCACTCAACTCTCTTGTGGGATTTGGGCCACTGGATCTTTGGTTGGACCGCAGGAGCACAGCCATTTGTTGTGGCTGCAGCTTGCTGGCTTTGGAGGCCATGAGCATTGTCAGGAGATGCTGTCTCTTGGGTTATAGTGGCAGGTGAGCTGCTGGCAGCAGGTATTGGCGACACTAGGAGGCTCTGGGCACTGTGGGTTGCCTCCGGGCCTGGCTCCTCCTGCGTCTTATCAGAAGTCACTTCTGTGCGTTGTGTCGTCGTTGCCGCTGTCAAGCATCTCATTCTGCCTTGATGGATTTTTAAACCCCTCTCGTTCTTGCATATCCTACCGCAGATGCACTGTATTGACGATGTCGTTATTCCTTTGTTCTGTGTCGTTGTCCTTGAGTCCGTCCTATTGGGGTGCTCATCCTCCCCCCCTCTCGGGCACCCCTGGGGGTATCTTTCTTTTGTGGGTTTTGTAGCTTGTTGTTGGGTTCTTCCTTACGGAAGAAGTGGTTTGGGCTGCCAACCCTCTCCACCCCAGGTTGCCGTCTCTCCGGCCGTCATCTGTCTCTCCAGAGGTCACCACACTCTTCGTGGTTGTCACCCAGTCTGTTCCTGGTTGTCACTGGTGCTCCCAGAGTATTTCAGTTTACAGAAAACATCTTCTGATGCACAATCTTGGACACATCATCAGTGTTGTTTCCAGGAGTCATTGGGTGTTTCGGGTCTTACAACAGACACCCTCGTCCGGGCGACCCGGCCGAGGCTGATCAGACCCCGGCCTGTGTCCAAGTGGCATTCTACTGCCCCCACTGCTCTCCCCTCTTTAACCAGAGCCATCTGGATGCTTTTTCTGCTGCCTCCACGTTGTTGCCTATGGCTCTTCTTCGGTTGGCTCCTGTTATGCCCAGCGTACCGTAGGCCTTGCTCAGGGAGTAACTGGCAAATCCCCTACTGCCCACCTCTACTGGCATACACCTGGTCCTCCATCCGTTCCTTCGACAATCCTCCACCAGTTCTTGATATTTCTCCCTCTTTCTCTCTTGAGCTTCCTCCATCCTCTCCTCCCAGGGCACTGTCAGCTCTAGCAAGATCAGCTGTTTTGTGGCCTCAGAGACCAAGATGATGTCAGGTCTCAATTTGGACTGGGTGATGTGTGTTGGAATTTTAAGCTGCCTTTCCAGGTCAACTGTCATCACCCAGTCTCTGGCCGTGGAGAGCAAACCTACAGAGCAGTTTTTCAATGATCTCACTGGCTTTTGTCCTTCCTTGATGAAGTGAATGGCCTTGGCTGTAACTTGGGTGTATCGGCTATCCTTGATCCCCTTACTGATTGCCTCAGCAATGGATTTGAGAACCTGGTCGTGCCTCCATCGATACCGACCCTCACCCAGTGCCTTGGAGCAGCTGCTCAGGATGTGTTCTAATGTCCCTGTTTTGGAACAAAGAGGGCATGCCGGTGTTTCTATTTTTCCCCATGTGCACAGGTTGGATGGACTTGGGAGGATGTCATAGACCCCCTGAATCAAGAACTTGATTCTCTGGGGGTTCCACTTCCAAATTTCCTTCCAGGTGACACTCCGCTCCATTGCCTGCTCCCACTTCATCCAGGCGCCTTGCTGCCGCATGGCCACTGCTCTGCTGGTTCGCTCTTCCTCGACTGAAGCTCGCACCTCCTCCTGTACAAGCCTCTGCCTCTCCTTTCCGCTGGCAGAGTCATATCGGGTTGCTGTTAGACTCCCAAGTCCGGCTCTGCCTTGCGCCACTGTTCCAAGGATGGCCTTGTGCTTCAGCCTCGTCTCTGCCTGCTGGACTGCCTCGGCTGCCTTCCACTTCCTCCCTGTCCTCACAACAATCCCTGCGCCAGACACTTTGGCATCTCTGGAACCAGAGTACTGCAGGTGTTCCCTTGTCCGTGCAACGATGAACTCCTCCCTGACTGAGCTAAAAGGGAGCCTGAGCTTGTTAGTGTTCCCATATAGCCTAAATGTATCACAGTTTCCAAATGTTTTTTTTTTTCTGATAATAATCATAAATGTTTCTTGATCATCAAATCCTCATATTAGAGTGATTTCTGGAGGATCATGTGACACTGAAGACTGGAGTAATGATGCTGAACATTCAGCTTTGATCACAGGAATAAATTACACTTTACTGTATATTCACATAGAAAACAGATGATTTACATTAGAATAATGTTTCACAATATTACTGATTTTTTGATCAAATAAATGCAGCAGAAGAGACTTTTTTTTTTAAGTTTCAATCTTTTGACCTGTAGTGTGTACACACACACACACACACACACACACACACACACACACACTGAATGTGTTCCTCTGTTCGCAGCTCCGCTGGCCGTCAGGTGTTACTGTCTCACACACACACACACACACACACACACACACACTGAATGTGTTCCTCTGTTCGCAGCTCCGCTGGCCGTCAGGTGTTACTGTCTCTCACACACACACACACACACACACACACACTGAATGTGTTCCTCTGTTCGCAGCTCCGCTGGCCGTCAGGTGTTACTGTCTCACACACACACACACACACACACACACACACACACACACACACACACACACACACACTGAATGTGTTCCTCTGTTCGCAGCTCCGCTGGCCGTCAGGTGTTACTGTCTCACACACACACACACACACACACACACACACACACACACACACACACACTGAATGTGTTCCTCTGTTCGCAGCTCCGCTGGCCGTCAGGTGTTACTCTCACGCTAAAGTGGAGACGGACGAGGAGTTTGACTCGCGCTGGGTGACGTACTTCAGCAAACCAGACCTGGACGCCTGGGAGCTGCGCAAAGGTGAAGAACACACACACACACTGATCTCACACACACTGATTACACACACCGATCTCTCACAATGATTTCACACTGATCTCACACACTGAAACTTTCATGACATCATCCGCCGCGTGTGAACCTGTGTGTGTGTGTGTGTGTGTGTGTGTGTGTGTGTGTGTGTGTGTGTGTGTGTGTGTGTGTGTGTGTGTGTGTGTGTGTGTGTGTGTGTGTGTGTGTGTGTGTTTTCTCGTCAGGAATGAACACTCTGATTGGATACGATCTCGTTCCCGAGCCGAAGATCCTGGACTCGGCTCTGCGCGCCTGCAGGCGATTGGATGATCTCGCCAGTGCCATCCGCATCCTCGAGGCCGTCAAGGTGAGGGAAACACACGTGGGCGGGGCTTGATTGTGTCTGTGGGGAACTGATTGGATGGTTGTGGTTTGCTATTGGCTGATCTCCTGTGAGTGACAGGTTATAGCCCCGCCCACATCACCAGAGAAGAGAAGAGATGCTGCAAGAGGAACTGATTCTGATTCAACATTATTAAAACAATAATGATAAATAATTTAGAATAAACACTGCAATAAAAACTGTCAATTGATTTCATGGTGACTTTAAATCTGTGTGTGTGTGTGTGTGAGTGTGTGAGTGTGAGTGTGTGTGTGTGTGTGTGTGAGACTCTGATTGACATGTTCTTGGTGTGTTCTCTCAGGATAAGTCTGGTCCTCATCAGGAGATTTACCCGTATGTGATCCAGGAGCTCAGGCCGTGTGTGTGTGTGTGTGTGTGTGTGTGTGTGTGTGTGTGTGTGTGTGTGTGACTCTGATTGTCATGTTCTTGGTGTGTGTTCTCTCAGGATAAGTCTGGTCCTCATCAGGAGATTTACCCGTATGTGATCCAGGAGCTCAGGCCGTGTGTGTGTGTGTGTGTGTGTGTGTGTGTGTGTGTGTGTGTGTGTGTGTGACTCTGATTGACATGTTCTTGGTGTGTGTTCTCTCAGGATAAGTCTGGTCCTCATCAGGAGATTTACCCGTATGTGATCCAGGAGCTCAGGCTGTGTGTGTGTGTGTGTGTGTGTGTGTGTGTGTGTGTGTGTGTGTGTGTGTGTGTGTGTGTGTGTGTGTGTGTGTGTGTGTGTGTGTGTGTGTGTGTGTGTGTGTGTGTGTGTGTGTGTGTGTGTGTGTGTGTGTGTGTGTGTGTGTGTGTGTGTGACTCTGATTGACATGTTCTTGGTGTGTTCTCTCAGGATAAGTCAGGTCCTCATCAGGAGATTTACCCGTATGTGATCCAGGAGCTCAGGCCGTGTGTGTGTGTGTGTGTGTGTGTGTGTGTGTGTGTGTGTGTGTGTGTGTGTGTGTGTGTGACTCTGATTGACATGTTCTTGGTGTGTTCTCTCAGGATAAGTCAGGTCCTCATCAGGAGATTTACCCGTATGTGATCCAGGAGCTCAGGCCGTGTGTGTGTGTGTGTGTGTGTGTGTGTGTGTGTGTGTGTGTGTGTGTGTGTGTGTGTGTGTGTGTGTGTGTGTGTGTGTGTGTGTGTGTGTGTGTGTGTGTGTGTGACTCTGATTGTCATGTTCTTGGTGTGTGTTCTCTCAGGATAAGTCTGGTCCTCATCAGGAGATTTACCCGTATGTGATCCAGGAGCTCAGGCTGTGTGTGTGTGTGTGTGTGTGTGTGTGTGTGTGTGTGTGTGTGTGTGTGTGTGTGTGTGTGTGTGTGTGTGTGTGTGTGTGACTCTGATTGACATGTTCTTGGTGTGTGTTCTCTCAGGATAAGTCAGGTCCTCATCAGGAGATTTACCCGTATGTGATCCAGGAGCTCAGGCTGTGTGTGTGTGTGTGTGTGTGTGTGTGTGTGTGTGTGTGTGTGTGTGTGTGTGACTCTGATTGACATGTTCTTGGTGTGTGTTCTCTCAGGATAAGTCAGGTCCTCATCAGGAGATTTACCCGTATGTGATCCAGGAGCTCAGGCCGTGTGTGTGTGTGTGTGTGTGTGTGTGTGTGTGTGTGTGTGTGTGTGTGTGTGTGTGTGTGAGACTCTGATTGACATGTTCTTGGTGTGTGTTCTCTCAGGATAAGTCAGGTCCTCATCAGGAGATTTACCCGTATGTGATCCAGGAGCTCAGGCCGTGTGTGTGTGTGTGTGTGTGTGTGTGTGTGTGTGTGTGTGTGTGTGTGTGTGTGTGTGTGTGTGTGTGTGTGTGTGTGTGTGTGTGTGTGTGTGACTCTGATTGACATGTTCTTGGTGTGTGTTCTCTCAGGATAAGTCAGGTCCTCATCAGGAGATTTACCCGTATGTGATCCAGGAGCTCAGGCCGTGTGTGTGTGTGTGTGTGTGTGTGTGTGTGTGTGTGTGTGTGTGTGTGTGTGTGTGTGTGTGTGTGTGACTCTGATTGTCATGTTCTTGGTGTGTGTTCTCTCAGGATAAGTCAGGTCCTCATCAGGAGATTTACCCGTATGTGATCCAGGAGCTCAGGCTGTGTGTGTGTGTGTGTGTGTGTGTGTGTGTGTGTGTGTGTGTGTGTGTGTGTGTGTGTGTGTGACTCTGATTGACATGTTCTTGGTGTGTGTTCTCTCAGGATAAGTCAGGTCCTCATCAGGAGATTTACCCGTATGTGATCCAGGAGCTCAGGCCGTGTGTGTGTGTGTGTGTGTGTGTGTGTGTGTGTGTGTGTGTGTGTGTGTGTGTGTGTGTGTGACTCTGATTGACATGTTCTTGGTGTGTGTTCTCTCAGGATAAGTCAGGTCCTCATCAGGAGATTTACCCGTATGTGATCCAGGAGCTCAGGCCGTGTGTGTGTGTGTGTGTGTGTGTGTGTGTGTGTGTGTGTGTGTGTGTGTGTGTGTGTGTGTGTGTGTGTGTGTGTGTGTGTGTGTGTGTGTGACTCTGATTGTCATGTTCTTGGTGTGTGTTCTCTCAGGATAAGTCTGGTCCTCATCAGGAGATTTACCCGTATGTGATCCAGGAGCTCAGGCCGTGTGTGTGTGTGTGTGTGTGTGTGTGTGTGTGTGTGACTCTGATTGACATGTTCTTGGTGTGTGTTCTCTCAGGATAAGTCAGGTCCTCATCAGGAGATTTACCCGTATGTGATCCAGGAGCTCAGGCCGTGTGTGTGTGTGTGTGTGTGTGTGTGTGTGTGTGACTGACTCTGATTGACATGTTCTTGGTGTGTTCTCTCAGGATAAGTCAGGTCCTCATCAGGAGATTTACCCGTATGTGATCCAGGAGCTCAGGCCGTGTGTGTGTGTGTGTGTGTGTGTGTGTGTGTGTGTGTGTGACTGACTCTGATTGACATGTTCTTGGTGTGTTCTCTCAGGATAAGTCTGGTCCTCATCAGGAGATTTACCCGTATGTGATCCAGGAGCTCAGGCCGTGTGTGTGTGTGTGTGTGTGTGTGTGTGTGTGTGTGTGTGTGTGTGTGTGTGTGTGTGTGTGTGTGTGTGTGTGTGTGTGTGACTCTGATTGACATGTTCTTGGTGTGTGTTCTCTCAGGATAAGTCAGGTCCTCATCAGGAGATTTACCCGTATGTGATCCAGGAGCTCAGGCCGTGTGTGTGTGTGTGTGTGTGTGTGTGTGTGTGTGTGTGTGTGTGTGTGTGTGTGTGTGTGTGTGTGTGACTCTGATTGTCATGTTCTTGGTGTGTGTTCTCTCAGGATAAGTCAGGTCCTCATCAGGAGATTTACCCGTATGTGATCCAGGAGCTCAGGCTGTGTGTGTGTGTGTGTGTGTGTGTGTGTGTGTGTGTGTGTGTGTGTGTGTGTGTGTGTGTGTGTGACTCTGATTGACATGTTCTTGGTGTGTGTTCTCTCAGGATAAGTCAGGTCCTCATCAGGAGATTTACCCGTATGTGATCCAGGAGCTCAGGCCGTGTGTGTGTGTGTGTGTGTGTGTGTGTGTGTGTGTGTGTGTGTGTGTGTGTGTGTGTGTGTGTGTGTGTGTGTGTGTGACTCTGATTGTCATGTTCTTGGTGTGTGTTCTCTCAGGATAAGTCTGGTCCTCATCAGGAGATTTACCCGTATGTGATCCAGGAGCTCAGGCCGTGTGTGTGTGTGTGTGTGTGTGTGTGTGTGTGTGTGTGTGTGTGTGTGTGTGTGTGTGTGTGTGTGTGTGTGTGTGTGTGTGTGTGTGTGTGTGTGTGTGTGTGTGTGTGTGTGTGTGTGTGTGTGTGTGTGTGTGTGTGTGTGTGTGTGTGTGTGTGTGTGACTCTGATTGTCATGTTCTTGGTGTGTGTTCTCTCAGGATAAGTCTGGTCCTCATCAGGAGATTTACCCGTATGTGATCCAGGAGCTCAGGCCGTGTGTGTGTGTGTGTGTGTGTGACTCTGATTGACATGTTCTTGGTGTGTGTTCTCTCAGGATAAGTCAGGTCCTCATCAGGAGATTTACCCGTATGTGATCCAGGAGCTCAGGCCGTGTGTGTGTGTGTGTGTGTGTGTGTGTGTGTGTGTGTGTGTGTGTGTGTGTGTGTGACTCTGATTGTCATGTTCTTGGTGTGTGTTCTCTCAGGATAAGTCTGGTCCTCATCAGGAGATTTACCCGTATGTGATCCAGGAGCTCAGGCCGTGTGTGTGTGTGTGTGTGTGTGTGTGTGTGTGTGTGTGTGTGTGTGTGTGTGTGTGTGTGTGTGTGACTCTGATTGACATGTTCTTGGTGTGTGTTCTCTCAGGATAAGTCTGGTCCTCATCAGGAGATTT
>NC_138228.1:1577802-1610302 GCF_964197995.2 Scardinius erythrophthalmus | reverse complement strand
TCTCACAGTGGACATGCACCTACGATGACAATTTCAGACCCCTCCATGATTTCCAAGTGGGAGAACTTGCAAAATAGCAGGGTGTTCAAATACTTATTTTCCTCACTGTACATAAATGACCCAATTTAAAAACACATTCATCTTTCCAGCGGTGAAGTATCCCTTTAAATGTCTCCAACTAAGCAAGCCGAAAGCCAAGGCAACAGTGGCAAGGAACCAAAACTCCATCAGTGACAGAATGGAGAAACAAAAAACCTTGGGAGAACCCAGACTCAGTTCCCCAGTTCTCCTCTTGCCAACTAGCAAACAGTGTATGATTAGCATTACAGGTCAGAGGTCAGATTGGATCAGAACGTTCAGAACAGTCAGAGTCATGCCGGTATGGAGACGAGTTGAGGATCAGTCGTGTGGATGAGGCTTTCACAGGGCTGATGAGGCTGGCACTTCAGGGATGCGTCGTGGACGTGTGCAGGCGCAGGTCCTCCATCTGAACTGGATCCGGCCCGGATCCGGCTGACTTCAGTAAACCTCGAAATAAACAGAAAGACTAACATTAGCGTAGATGCCATTCTTCTTATGATGTAACGAGTACATCCGGTGTTATAGGAAGTGTTCCCGGTTCTGGCTCACCTAATCTATGCAGCCGAATAATCATTTAACTGATTTGAATAATACAAATGTGTAATGTTCTATATGAATGCCAGGTAAAAGAGATGCGTTTAAAGTCTAGATTTGAACTGACAGAGTGTGTCTGCTTCCCGGACAGTGCTAACCATGATTGAAAGCTTTTTCAGGGAACATACTCGATGCAAATGTAACATTTGATCCTCATGACGCATAATTTTGTCCTCTCAGAAACATAGCTGGACTTGCCTCCTCTTTCACAGTGGATCACTTCAGTTTTTCTCTTCTCTCTGCAGTGTGAAGTTTAATAAGGGATATGCTGCCTTGAGTCAGACAGGAGAGGATTCGCTCATCTCTCTGGATTCAGACAGGTGAGACTCGCTGTCCTCCGCTCGATGTTTGTTAGAGGGATTTTAAGGCTGGAAAACCTTTTATTTGATCAGCAATTGCAAGATGATTCCCATGAAAGATTAGGGTTCTCATTTATACAGGGTTCGTACAAGGTGCTTAAAGTACTTGAATTTGACTTTTTGATATTTAAGTCCTGGAAAACCCTTGAAAACAGTCATATTTATGAAGAGGTACTTAAAAAGTTCTTGTCTTATTTAAATATAATCTATATATTAAATTAAATTTTTTCAAAAAACAAACACATATACAATCTTTTCACGCAAAATTAACGCTGCAGCCCGTCTTTTCTCGATACGATGTAGGGGAGCGCGTGGCACAACGTAACACGGGGCTAGTTGTTGTAACACGCTTGTTTTAAATACTTCCACACATGCTAGCATGACGAAACTCTGTGTATTTACTAGTTGCCATATCAACACTATATAGAGAAAAAATTGCGCCAAAATTATTTATTTTTTTGGAAGATATCCATAGACATTTATTAAACCATAGCAAAAGTAAATTTCTTACTTAAGTTAATTTTTCATCTCTATTTTTTGTATTTATTTAAAATTAGACAAATCTGATATTATTTTAATCTCCAATATGTTATTTAACAGTTGAGATAGTTCTTTAATGCTTCGCTAACTAGCAGAAGACACTAGCAGGGTTTAAATCCCAGTTGTGCAGGCGGGGGCATGTTGTCACACTGCGTTACAATGTGCCCCTATTAGAAATATGCTATTATATTCTGTACTATTATTAATTCTATTGAGAAAAAGGTGAATAAAGACTGAGAGTCAATTTTCAGAAATTACTAATTATTTATTTGGTTTGGACTATGTGTTGTATAGCTGTGTTTTCCTGTGTTCGTAGTCAAAACTCAAAAATGAGTTTATATTTAATTATTAAAAAATGGCATTATTTTATATGAAAAAGTTTTTTAATTGTATTTTATTTAGAAAATATTTTAGTTTGTCTTGTATATTTTTTTTATTAGATCAGATAACATTTTAAGCTGTCATATGTCATGTTACAATGTGCCCCACACATGTTACAATGTACCCCACCTATGGGGCATGTTGTCACATTTCACTTCCATTCTTTCGGGGTATATCCAGAAAAAGGTATATACTGTATTAATAAAACAAAACCACATAATTGTACTAGACATGTGGGAAATTAATGTGGGAAAAAATAAATACTCTGAACCATAAGTAGATTTACACAAACTGAGAAAGTCAAAAAGCGTTACTTTGTGCCCCGCTCTCCCCCTACGCCAACGATATAATATAAAATATTTTTTAGTGAACAATAATAGCCATTATAAACTTTGTATTTAGTATATATTATTAAACACGTTGCAAGTTGTATTTTGGATACCTTATATCTGTAATTTGAGTTTAAAAATCCTAAAGATATTGTTTGTAGTCCTTAAAAACCAAAAAAGTAGTGCTTGAAAAGTCCTTAAAAGTCCTGGAATTTCTTTTAACAGTTTCTGTACGTTTATAACCATTGCGTCGCACGAGGTGTACGCCACTTCCCACGCTTAAGTTGTGATTTATAAAAACACACTTGCACCAGCACACACACTCTGATCATGCGTACGAACACTCTGGAGAGGAGCGGTTTGGCGACACCGGTGGTGATCAAACCACTTTAAATCCTTATTATGAGTCCTGATCATAAATAGACGCTATCTTCCACTGACTGGGATTTATAAAGGGAAGTTTGCGAAGGTTCTGGCGTACGCACGCTTTTATAAGTCTGAATATTTTGGGCTTTTGGGCGCACAAACGTTTTTAGCATTGATCGCACACACAGTTTTATAAATGAGAGCACTGAAGTGTGTGTTGATGGACTGAGTGATTGATTCTGTGTTGTTTGATTTCATCAGTGATGCGGAGCTGGACTGTTCATCTGGATATTCCTCAGCAGAGGTTAGTTAATGCCTTTAAAGGGTTTGGGAAACGGGTAGCCTGACGATTAACATAATACAGGATTAAATTATCAATTATAAAAGTGTCACTTTTTATCACCAGTACTGTAAAATCTTATGTAGAGTGGCTGTGTTGTAGAGAAATCTTGATCTTGATGTGACAAGAAGCTGATATGGCAATACATTAAAATACAAATCAAATGTTCTCTTGTAATAAATACAATATAATAAAACCAATGACCTGTTTTTAGTCTTGAAAATCAAGTATGGTGTAAAGTCATTGTGAGTCTTGCCAAAATAAGACGATAACGATAACCAAAATGTAATTTTCAGGATGATTTTTTTTGCGGCTATTGAATGATAAACATTGACAGTCAATCAGAATCCTGCTTTAACGAGCTTGAGCATTTAAAGAGATAGACTACAAAACTGCAGCGCTTATAATAATCAGAGCGATATTGTGCGCTGGTGTGGACGTTTCTTAATCAGATTGACTTTAATCAAACTAAATCATCATACAGTTTTCATGAATGATAAACAATCATAATCATATTGGATCATTGGCAGAACATCTTCAACATGTATTAACATGTGTTCCTCGTGTGTTGATCATGTGTTGATCATGTGTTGATCATGTGTTCCTCATGTGTTCCTCATGTGTTGATCATGTGTTGATCATGTGTTGATCATGTGTTCCTCATGTGTTGTTCCTCCTGGTGTGTTCCTCCTGGTGTGTTCCTCATGTGTTGATCATGTGTTCCTCATGTGTTGTTCCTCCTGGTGTGTTCCTCAGGTGCACCCGGACCTGAGCCGGCAGCTGCTGAAGGATGGATATCACCTGGATGAAATCCCTGATGATGAAGATCTGGACCTGATTCCCCCGAAAGCCTTGAGCTCCTCCGTCTGCTGCTGCGCTGATGCTTCGTCCTGCTGCGTGCAGTGAAGTGTGTGTGTGTGTGTGTGTGTGTGTGAACGGATCCAAGAGTTCTGCTTGAGTTCTTACAGTGTTTTTAAGAGCACAGTCATTTTGTCTGTGATCGTTTAAGCCCCGCGTCGTTCATTCTGTCACCAGGACCTGCATGCAAGTTTGATTCACTCGTATCCCATGAAACCGTTTCGCATCCGCGTCATAAATCACCCTAAAATAAAAGTTAGTAGTTATTTTATTTAAAGTCCCCCTGTGGTGTAGATCCAGCTTTTAATGTTGTTTATGCGTCTATGTGGTGTTTTTAATCTGCTTTAACACAAACCATGTGTAAATTCATAAGTCGACAGCATTGCTGAGTATTTCCTCCTTAAAACTGCAGTGAACCAAAGACAGTCTCAAAAACACGCTTTGAAATCGCTGGTGTTTCTGACGTCACAAACTACCTTGTAACCAATCAGATCAACGTGTGATCGTCAACCAGTGGATCTCTGAGCTGAGTGAGTGAGTGGAGGCGGGGCTCATTTGCATATTCATAGAACCACGCATACTAAATGAGGCGAGGGTGTCGAGTTACAGTCAAGATATTTTAAGGCGTGAAGACATTTTTTCAAGGAAAAAACGTTTAAATATGTAATTTCGGTGATCAAAGATGAGTTTAAAATGATTATACATAAAATAATGTTTAAAGTGGGGATAAAATGATTGACTACAGGGGGACTTAAAATTATGTATAGGAGATGTATAGATGTTTTGCACTATTACATTTTTATTTCTTCTTATGTTTATTGGTAACACTTTACAATAAGGTCTCATTAACATTAGTTAATGTTCATGTTTGCTAATGTAAACAAATACAACTACATGCATTCATAAATGTTGAGATTGACATTATAATATTATTGAATGCTGTAGAAGTTTGTGTTAACTAATATTAACCTTATTGTTAAGTATTAACAGTTTATTCATCCCGAATTCTCATTAACGTAATGCCAAAGATCTCATTCTCATGTCTGTAATCATATTTATACATCAGGGTAGTGTTTGTTGCGCTGCCTTTGTTTGCACTGATTAAAAATCTTTCACAAAAGCGTATTACAGTTATGAAGCTCACCATCGAGAATTACAGACTTCAGTTACAACATCAATATTTAGTGTGTTTTTGGGGTGAAATATGATTAGGATTCATGCATATTTGACTAGTGACGTGTTTCTATCTTTATTGTTTTTTGTCTAATCATCGTTTCGCTCAAGAAAGCGGCTGTTTACGGCTGATGTTTCAGAAAGGAACTAAAGAGTAAAGTGGGATCTGAAAGAAAAGAAATTACCCATGATTCTCCAGTGCAGCGTTTGGGGAAGCGCAGTGTTACTGAAAGCTGACACACACTGCTGAGTTAAACGAGATAAGTGTGTGTGCGTGTGTCTGGTTGTGTGCGTGTGTCTGGTTGTGTGTGTGTGTGTGTGTGTGTGTGTGTGTGTGTGTGTGTGTGTGTGTGTGTGTGTGTGTGTGTGTGTGTGTGTGTGTGTGTGTGTGTGTGTGTGTGTGTGTGTGTGTGTGTCAAGCTCATGTTCATGTTTGGAGTTTCAGGACTCTTTTTGAAAAGTGTTTAATAACTTTTTTATATTTTCTCTGTGTAAACATGTACTTTGAGCTCTAAAGCTTTACGACATCTGTCGGATTTTCTGTTGCTCTCTGATAGAAGGATGTTGTTTATAACGTGAAGTGAGACGACGCGAGTTGTTACTATAGTTAAACTCTTGCTGTGAGATACAGATATGTTATTTTTTATTTAAAATGGCATAATCGAGGATATTTGATCTGCCCTTTAAAAAATGCAAAACATTGGATTGAGTCTAACAGTGGAGTGTGTGTGAGAGTGTGTGTGTGCGTGAGCGAGTGCGTGAGAGTGCGTGAGTGTGCGTGCGTGTGCGTGAGTGTGCGCGAGAGTGTGTGAGTGTGCGTGTGTGTGTGTGCGTGCGTGTGTGTGTGTGTGTGTGTGTGCGTGCGTGTGTTTGTTAGAGTGATTGTGTGTGTGAGTGTTTGTTAGGGTGACTGTCTTAGAGAGAGAGAGAGAGAGAGAGAGAGAGAGAGAGAGAGAGAGAGAGTGAGTGAGTGAGTCTGTGTGAGTGTGCATGTGCGAGTGAGTGTGAGTATTTGTTAGAGTGACTGTGTCTTAGAGTGAGTGATTGTGTGTGTGTGTGTGTGTGTGTGTGTGTGGGAGAGAGGGAGAGAGAGAGAGAGAGAGACAGAGAGAGAGAGATTTGGTCAGACTGGACAATCTTTAACACTATGCAACAAAACACCTTTTGCAACAAAACAATTCTTCACTTTGTAACCACAGCAAACCAGTTACTGACTTTAACATGCAATAACTTTTATTTTGTTGTAAGAAAAATATTATTTGTATGTATCAATGTTTTATGAAATTAAAGGAAACACTAAAACTTTGTCTGTGGTGCTCATTATAAACTGTCGAGCTGAAGATAGATGTTAAATAACATGATTGGCTCGTGCTAACCTGTGAAGCGCCGACTGCGCATGTCCACCAGAGGCCGCTGCTGTGACACTCGGGCAACTCGACTCAATTCTACTCAGTCTTTCACTAAATAAAACAGTAAAAATAGAGAGTCCTTCATTAATGTCCTCATTTCATTATTAACAGATACATTGTAATTCGCAAATAATCACTCTTTCATCTGATTTTCAGATTAAAAACTAAAAATCGTCCAGGAAATGCTCTCTATGAAGGAGGTTCACTAGGTTTAAGAAACAGCCATAGTGTATTCAAGCAATAAATAAAGTGTAAGGTGTTGTGTCATTGTTACAGTGTAATTATATATTTAAGCAATGAGTAATATTAAGCAACTACATGTACTATAGCTTTAGGGTAGGATTAGGGTTTGGTTTGGTGTTAGTTGCATGTAATTATGCATAATTTACTGTTATTACTATGGTAAGTACATGTAACATATGTAACAAGGACACTGTAAAATAAAGTGTTACCATATTTTTATAGTTATTTTATATTATATTACATATATTATAGAAGCATGTGGTTTCTAAACATTCTTTAAATGAGTTCATATTTGTAATTTGGTGTTTTCCGAATACCACCACATGCATTATTCCACCAGTGTGTGTGTGTGTGATTGGCAGATGCGCGCTGTGAACTCATTCCGCGCAGTGTGTGCAGGTCGCGCGCGCTCGCTCGCTCTCGCGAGGTGGGGGCGCGCGGCGCGTCGCGGAAACGCCAGAGAGACGCGAGCGGAGCGGAAGGGACTGGAGCTGATTCTACAGGGAGTTGAACGCGTTGAACGCCGGGCGTCTCGGAGTGTGTGTGTGTGTTCGCGGTTCTGCTTGCTTTAAACGGAGCGCACTGGAGTGTCACGCGCTCGCTCACCGGAGGAACGGGAAAGCGCCGCCGGTGCGCGTGCACAATTCACCGAGAGTTACCGAGCAACAACAAAAAAAAAATAGAAAGAGCCGAGAGGAACGGAACGGAACGGAGGAATGGTAGAGAACAGCGGCAGCAGCAAAACACAGATGGTGAGTCCGTGTAACTTAGTTTACATGTTCATGTGTTGCTTAACTAGTCGCTCAGCTGGTGAACTCGGTGAAACATTCTCATAAATGACTGAGTGTAAATCAGTCTGACACACTGTATCATCATCATCATCATCGCATCTGTGTGTGTGTGTGTGTGTGTGTGTGTGTGTGTGTGTGTTTCTGTTTCTGTTTCTGTTGTTTTTATATTCAACTGCCCTGGAAAAAAATGTATATTCGTATTCAGCTTGTCTTGTTTTTTTATTATTATATAAATATCGTTCAAACAAGTTAAGCAAAATATCATGGAATAGTAAGGGACGGTTTAAGTGATTTTATAAATGAAATTTTTAGTGATTTTTTTTTTTTAATGCTTTGACAGATATTGTTCGTGCGTTGTGGTAAAAACATGAGAAATGATTGTGCATCTATAAAGAGGCACTTCTGTTTATAAAGTACATGTGTTTTGAGGGCGTTTATGACGAGAGAAGAATGATAAATATAGATATTAGCGCTGATTCTGTGTCCCCACCCTTTACACCCGCAGAGACACTGAGATTCTCATTATTAGTCCCTTTATGAAACTGTTTTTGCGTGGTGACCCACAGTGGTGCTGATTTCAGGTTTTACTATCACTGTGGTCACACACACACACACACACACACACACACACACACACACACACACACACACACACACACAAACACTTTCACACACGCACACACATAAACAAACATACACACACCCTCTCTCTCTCTGTCTCTCACTCACACTCACTCACTAAAACACACACACACACACACACACACACACACACACACACACACACACACACACATAAACATACACACACACACACACACACACACACACTCTAACACACGCACACACATAAACAAACACACACACTCACTCACACTCTGTCTCTCACACACACACTCTCACAAACACATACACACACACACACACACACACTCTCTCTCTCTCTCTGACACTCACTCAAACACACACACACACACACACACACACACACACTCACTCTCACAAACACATACTCTCTCTCTCTCTCTCTCTCTGACACTCACTCAAACACACACACACACACACACACACACACAGACAGACACACAGACACTCTCACTCACACTCACTCACACACACTCTGTCTCTCACAAACACATACACACACACACTCTCTCTCTCTCTCTCTCTCTCTCTGACACTCACTCAAACACACACACACACACACACACACACTGTGCCAGATGCACACACACACTGGTTTCATTAGGCCTCTGCTTTGATCCACCGCTGAACTCTTCTACTCATATTATATTCCCTTAAACCTCGTCACTCTTGTTCTTTTCCGCTAAAGCATGAAACTAATCTGTAGATCTGACACATTGAATCAAGCTTGTTTAGTCTCAGATATTAGCCAGTTGTTATTCTGTAACCTGTAAATCAGGATGATGATGATGATGATGTCAGATGCTTTCTGGCTTCCTGTCAGATTTGTTCTTAATTATGCAGGTTTATCATGCATGTGCATTTTGGGTGTCAATCATACGTGATTATTTTCAGTCGAGATGTGCTTGTATTTTTAAGAGCGTTCAAGTTGCTTATGACTTGATGAGATAGTGATGTATTTAATGTGCTGTATTGTATTGTATTGTTAGACTGATATATTACAATAATGATCAATAACTGCATGCAGTTTTGCTTATTTTCATTCTAATGTTGGTTCCATATTTTGCAGTCAGATGACAAGACATTTCATGCTTTCTAATGTTCAAATACATGTGCATATAAAATGCATTGCATATTAATTTAAATTCAGGCATTTTTTGCTATTTGCTGCTATGATTAAATAATCATGTTTTCTGGATCTCTTAGAATAAATACCAGCCATTAAAAACCCATTTCAGTGTTAATAATTACCATGACAATTAGCCAGGGAACTACACTGCGACCAAAATGGTCGCATATGCGACCTTTTGAAATGCCATTGCGACCGTAATTTTTAATGGGTCGCAAATGTATCACTGATTATTTTTGTACCTATGTTTTAGGCTATGATTTACTATGAACATTTATTAAAAAAGAAATGTGTATTTTAAGAATACGTTTTATAACGTGCACTGCCTATGAGCATTCAAAACATCAAGTTAACTTCAGCCCCGCGACCGTTACTTAGATTAAAACCATTGTATCAGTGCTGCACGAGCGGCTCTCTCTCTCTCACACACACAAACACGGACGCGCACACACAGAGAGAGAAGATAATTGTAAAATGAAAATTGACGGGCTATAGTTTACATTTAATATTTAATGTTTTATATTTTAACGTGTTCTAACGTGTGCGTTCCTTCATCAGCGCGTAACGTTACGTGAAGCTCACATGCACTAAAAGCCTGTCTACCAGCGCCTGGATAATGGACTAAGTTATCTTTCGAGTCTTATTGTGCTTATACTATTAAATACACACAAGGTTTAGATAAACAAAGTCGGTTATGACTAAAGTGAAAGCAAACTTGAGAAAATTGAATAAATCTGCTTGTCAAATGCGTGTATATTAGACGCAACTCTTAAAGAGACAGTAGCAATAGTAAACACGCTGCCGCTTGTCCTTAAAGGGATAGTTCACCCAAAAATCATTTAAACGCACTCTAATGTTGTTCCAAACCTGTATTAATTTCCTTCTAATATTTTCTAATATTTTTCTAATATTAATATTTTGAAGAATGTGGCTATCCAGTAGCTGGTCCCCATTGACTTCCAAAGGAGAAAAATATTCTAAGTCACTGGGGTAGGCCTACATCAACTGTTTGGTTACCCACATTCTTCCAAATAACTTTTATTTTCAACAGAAGAAAGAAACTCATTCGAGTTTAAAACAACTTGAGAGAGTAAATTATGACAATTTGAAATTTTAGGAGAACTATTCCTTTTATGTTAATAAAACAACAAAATGCAAAGAGAAAATCACTCACTGCTCTTGAATGAAGTAGCTTTAATAAGTATCAATGTATAATTTATACAGTGAAGTGTATTTTGTTTTATTTTCATATTTGTTCATTTAATTACTTTCTTCAATGCTACTGTTAAATACACCTACTGAAGCTGAAAACATAAAACACTATTTAATTTGTATATTAAGTTGTGTATGTGTAATGTGCATCTTTGATCTTAATATTTAATAACAAAGAAAATAATGACAAATATTTTTATCTTCACCCCTGTCTGGCATTTTTTTTATATATGTTTTGTTACCCAAGGCTTTGTTTTTAAAATATGAACATAAGTTTTGGCTGTAATGCTCAGTCGCAAAATAGTAAAACCAACATAAAAAAGAATCGTGATAAAATCGTGAATCGTGATTTTCCTGAAAAAAATCGTGATACAATATTTTTGCCATTGGGATAATAAATTAAGTAGCCTATCTTAATTGTACACAATGTTCCTGTTTTTTTTTAGTATTTTTTTTATGCCATAACAGCAATATTAATATCGGTTATTATCGGTATCGACCACAATTTTCACATCGGTGCATCACTACTTAAGAGTTCAGGAGTCTGCCCATCTGTGCCAACCATAGCATGTTGAAATCCATTTAGGAGAAAATCTATCCCAACCAATGTTAAAGAAAACAAAAACAAGAAGGCATGTGGTTTAAAAGATGGCAAGTAAAATAAAAAGCACATCTGTATGTAATACAGTTTCATTATTGTTTATTATTATCCAGAGCGGCTAACTATAAATAATTTGTGCGACCAAATCATGTTTTGCGCCAGTAACTGAAAAAGTTAGTAGCGCAAGTGCCACCAGTGGAAAAGGTTAGTGTAGTTCCCTGTTAGCCCACCATATAAATGAGAAGTTGCATTTTTAGCAGTGCATCTGTGTCAGAAAAACATATTTATTGATGATTCGATCTTTGTCAGCGCATGGTAATTATTGCGTTATTGACTACGTTTGCATGTGCACCAATAATGTGATTATTTCCAATAATCAGCATTAATCGCAGTAAGACCGTTTACATGCAATTTGCATTATTCTGAGTATTTTCTGAGAATTGTGATTATTATTACCATCATTAGTCACACAATGCACAGCACTAATGATGCACACAGATTTGTCTCTATTTCAATGTCTTTGTCATTATATTCATGTTATTCATATATATATATATATATATATTCATTCATTGCACACTTTGTTTAGAGTGGAATATATGAATAGATGTTTCCGTGCATGTTTATTGCAACATGTTTTACTATGATTATGGTTGCTCCGATTATGAGCTTAATTGCATGAATTTTATCTAATTATTGTGTTTACAATATTGCCTGGATCTGATTATAATTGCATTATGAGGCTGCAATGCAAACCTGGTGACATCAGCAGAATTTGTAACAACGGCCAAATGTTTATGTTTGCTAAACAGAATCAATGAGAGAATCATGCGATCAATGACGGCGAGATTCCGCAAACTCATCCCATAACAGGCTTATCATGTTGCCAAAACATTTGCAGCTTAAAGGGGTGGTTGAATATGATTTGACTTTTCTAACTTTAGTTAGTGTGTAATGTTGCTGTTTCAGCATAAACAACATCTGCAAAGTTACAACGCTCAAAGTTCAGAGCAAAGCGAGATATTTGCTTTTAAAGAAATCGCTTTTTAAGGACTACAACAAACGGCTGGTAGAGACTATTCACGGGTTAGTGACATCACCAACCCTAACATTTACATAAACCCCGCCCCAATTCATAGATTATCAAGACAGAATATGCTAATCAATGACTAGAAGATAACTACACATCAGCTTCATAAATTCATCAACTAACCGTTCAGAAATGTCCTGTTGCTTCAACATGTTGTCACTTCTTCTTGAGTCTCTCCATCTTTGTCTGACTCCGGTTTGAACATAAAAGGCTAAACGTTTTTGGAATTTTCAGTGTGTGTGTGTGAGGTAATCGGAGCTGCTAACACACACAAGCTCTTGAAGCTCCGCCCCCTGCGCCGGGAGCAGCAGCTCATTTGCATTTAAAGGGACAGACACAAAAATGTCGCGTTTTTGCTCACCCTCAAAAAGTGATGATTTTAACATGCTATATAAAAATATCTGTGGGGTATTTTGAGCTAAAACGTCACACACACACTCTGGGGACATCAGCAACTTATTTTACATCTTGTGAAAAGGGCATTATGAGCCCTTTAAATCAAGAGAAATAACGTGGGTTTAGTCAAAGTCAAGTTTGTTTCTAGAGCACGTTTAAAACAACAGAAGTTGACCAAAGTGCTATACATCCCAAATCATGAATCAACAACAACAAAAATAAAATGACATCAAAAAGACAAAAACATACAGCTCTCAAACTGAACTAAAAGCCAAGGAAAATAAATGTGTTTTAAGACTAGATTTAAAAGCAGATAGTGTTGGGGCCAGCCTCACAAACAATGGTAAATTATTCCATAGTCTAGGGGCCGCAACTGAAAAAGCCCGATCTCCCCTATGTTTCAGCCTAACTCTGGGACAAGAGTACAATACAATCTGCCGACCTAAGAGACCTAGATGGAACATGTTGTTGTATAAGGTCAGAAAGGTAGGTCAGGGTTAGACCATTTAAGGATTTGTAAGCAAACACTAAAATTTTAAAATCCTAAACCGTACTGGAAGCCAGTATGGGAGAAATGTGGTCACGCTTACGTACCCCTTTTAGTAGTCTAGCTGCAGCTTTCTGCACCAACTGCAGGCGTGAGAGAGATGCCTGGCTGACACCAGCATAGATGGCATTACAATAGTCCAATCGAGAGGAGATAAAAACATGTATAACTCTTTCAAAGTCTTTAAATGACAAAAAAGGTTTCACTTTAGATAAGAGCCTTAACTGAAAAACACTGACTTTAACCACAGAATTTATCTGCTTTTCAAGTTTAAAATCACCATCCATGATTACTCCCAGATTTTCAACAGAAGATTTAACATACGGAATTAAGGAACCCAATTCTGTGTTGGGGGCCACATGGGTACTATTGGGCCTCAAATCACAATTTCAGTTTTACTCTCATTAAAATGTAAAAAATCCATGGCCATCCAGGCTTTAATGTCTGCGAGGCAGTCCAGCAATAATTTTACAGAGCTGTTATCATTTCGTTTCAATGGCAGATAAAGTTGTGTGTCGTCTGCATAACAGTGAAACGAAATGCCATGCTTTCTCAGGATAGACCCCAGAGGAAGGATGTACAGGGAAAACAGCATCGGGCCAAGAATAGACCCCTGGGGGACTCCACAAGGAAAAGGTGCCATTGGGGACACAAACTCTCCAAGACAAACAGAAAACTTCCTATCGGACAGATATGACCTAAACCACTCTAGAGCAATACCTTTGATACCAACACAGTGGTCCAACCTAGAGATCAGAATATTATGATCAATAGTATCAAATGCAGCTGGAAGGTCTAACAGCATTAGAATAGCAGAATCTCCTGAGTCTGTAATCAATAAGAGGTCGTTAAAAACTTTTAAGAGTGTAGTTTCTGTACTATGAAGGGCTTTAAATCCAGACTGAAACAACTCTAAAATTCCATTTAAATCCAAAAAAGATTGCAACTGTATACACACAGCTTTCTCCAGTATTTTCGAAAGAAATGGAAGTTTAGAAATAGGTCGGTAATTGGAGAAAACTGATGCGTCAAGATTGGGTTTTTTTATTAGTGGTTGCACTACCGCATGTTTGAAGCCCTGTGGTACAACACCTGTGGTCAGACTGCTATTTATAATTCCTAGAATTTTGGGCCCAATAGCTTCAAAAACTTCATCTGTAAAACAGGCGGATGATTTCATTTGATCAATTATATCTTTCATAAAAGATAAAGACACAGGCTCAAACTGGTTAAAGACAGCAGGGCGGGTGACAATAATAGAAGGGTCCTCAGAGGAACGTAAAATATGTGCTCTAATATTTTCTATCTTACCTATAAAATTTTTTTTGAAAACTTCTCATAGACATCTGGAGATGAGTAAGAACAAGTCAGTTGAGATAGGCCCATTTAGTACAGCATTAATTTAGTGCATGCCGAGTTAAAGGTGCATTAAGCAAGTCTCTGAGTTTTTGCAGAACTATGCCCCCTCTGGCGGCAAGCGAAACTGCAACCAGAGGTGTGCACGCTCACGGACAAAAGTTTTCTTTTTTTTATCTTACGTGAAGTTTGCGTTGGTGTTTGAAATGAACTATAAGCAGGTCTCTTACAATCCATCTTCTACGGAGAATGCCGGCAAATACACAAACCTGCCAGGCATAGCTATGTGAGCGTGCCGTGAACGCGCATGACGTCACGCCCAGTCTAAAATTCCGGCCCGAATCCCTCTTATTTATTTTACTTTACAGGATTATAGAGACAATCTCAGTGATCAGAGAAGGGCTCATTCGGCCCATCAGGCAATTGTTTAAGCATGTATGGGTTAGAAAACGGGTATTTTTAACATGAAAAGTTGCTTAATGCACCTTTAAAGGTGACCTATTATGCCCCTTTTCATGAGATGTAATATAAATCTATGGCGTCCCCAGAAAGTGTGTGAAATTTCAGCTCAAAATACCAGATCATTTATTAAAGCTTGTCAAATTTGCACCTTTTCTGGTGTGAGCAAAAACACAGCGTTTTTGTGTGTGTCCCTTTAAATGCAAATGAGCTTCTGCTCCGCCTCCGTTCAGAAGAGGGCGGAGCTTCAGAAACGCTGGCAATAACAAAACAGGCCAATCTCCCTCATCCAGAATCCCAGAATAACCAGTAGCGAGTGCAGCCTTACGGAGAGACTCAGGAAGAGTTTCTGAATGTTAGTGGAGACATTTCTGTAGTTGTTGTGGAGTTACACTGATCATCTTATCATCATGTTTAACTTCTCCACAAGTGTCCACAGTTCCTGAGGCTTTGCTGGATCTTTATCATTGCGTTAGAACTGGTTTCACTGCTAGAACTGGTCTCTGTTGTCATGAGTGTAAACGTGCAGATTAAGGGCCGGTAATATTTTAATAAGATCCTCTTCATACGTCAGAAGGAGAGTGAAATCTGATCTGCTTTTTTCTGACATGCTAGCATTGAAAGGCTCACCAGAACAAAGTTACTGGGTTTCACTTTTCACGTTTTCTGTTTTCGGTTATAGCTCTTAAACAGCACTCAGATTTCCTTGCGTCCCCTTTAAAGCTGTAGTCTAAGTGTTCAGGTCATTGATGTCTTCCTCTTCTGTCTCTCAGGAGGCCGGTATGTCGGGTGGCCTGAAGCTGGAGGCCATGATGGAGCATCTCCAGCGTCAGCAACAGGCGCGCGTGGAGAGCGAGCACAAGGAGCGACGGCTTCGAGAAGCTCACATCATGTACGCGCAGCAGGTCGCGGCTCAACAGGCCATCCTCGCCGCCGCTAGGGCTTCTGGAGCCGGCTTCATGAGCAGCGGACAGCTCTCTCAGCTCTCTCTCGTCTCCAATCAGAGCAGCGCCGAGGACGAGCGCGGCCGAGACTCAGATGATGATGATGATGATGATGAGATGATGGAGGGTGATGAAGGCAGCGAGGAAGACGAGCGGACGGCGAGCGGACTGGAGTTTCTCAGGAATCAGACGCTTGCGCTTCAACAGGGAGCCGTACGTTTACCCGGACGCCCGACCGCAAGCTTCCCGGACCCCAGAAGAGCCCCGTCGCCCGCCGTCAGGGTGAAGGAGGAACCCGAGGACGATCTCTCGCCCGTCGAACGCCCTTCAGCTGCGTCTCCGGACGCACGCGCGGAGTGGAGCTACGACGAGCACTTTAAAGCGGTAAGATCTGAACTGTGCACCGCGAACAATGATGTTCTGGTTTAATAATAATCTTGATTTCTCTTTGAATTAAGTTTATTTGGCAGATATTTGTTCTCGTTTCAAGCACAGACTGACTTAAAGTCTATCTGTTGTCAATAATTGTATCCCTTAAACTCATCTTTGATCACCAAAATGACATATTTAAACGTTTTTTCCTTGAAAAATATTCTTCATGCCTTAAAATATCTTGAATGTAACTCGACACCCTTGCCTCATTTAGTATACGCGGTTCTATGAATATGCAAATGAGCCCCGCCTCCACTCACTCGCTCAGCTCAGAGATCCACTGGTTGACGATCACACGTTGATCTGATTGGTTACAAGGTAGTTTGTGACGTCAGAAACACCAGCGATTTCAAAGCGTGTTTTTGAGACTGTCTTTGGTTCACTGCAGTTTTAAGGAGGAAATACTCAGCAATGGTGTCGACTTATGAATTTACACATGCTTTGTGTTAAAGCATATTAAAAACACCACATAGACACATAAACAACATTAAAAGCTGGATTTACACCACAGGGGGACTTTAAATAAATTTAAGTTGCTTTTGGTTCCTCTTTCATCTGCCAATGGAGTCCGAAAAATTGACAGATATAATTTTTTATTGTTTTAAGCACAAACTCACTTCATTTTGATACATTTTCAGCAAAAAAAGACTTAATATCCAACACAATTTTGCTTCTCCAGTAAATGTATCTTGATTTAAGAACGTTTAGATATTTGAGCTGGAAAACAAGACAGAATTATGTTTTTTTCCCAGTGCATTCACTGTGTGTCAGAACAATGAGTTCATATCCTCTAATACAAAAATTGTTTGTTAAATGCAGTAAACGGTATTAATAATAGTATATTAAACAGAAACTTTCTGCCACTTTGATGGATTTGACATGATAATCGAGTTCAAGCAACATTTTGTTAAAGTTGTGAACCCGTCATTATTCTCATTAATCTTCATATTGGTAGTGTTTATTAGTGTATTAGTGTTTATGAAGTGCAGTTTGATGAGTCTGTCGTTGCAGTGGTTCAGTCAGTCATGATTTCTCCGTCTCTTCACGCGTGTCTCGGGTGTTTGTGTTTGGTTTTGGAACAGAGCCGGACTCTTCGCTTCACTTATTTGTTCTGTTACGCTCCTGCCAAACGCTGAGTCGACTTTGGCCGGCGTCCAGACTGTGTAAAGATACATTTGGCCCAATTTTGTCAGTTGACACGTGGGAGTGTTTGTGCACGTGTGCAGTGTGTGTGTGTCACGAGCTGCACAGTAGCCGCGGCGCTACGATCTGCAACATAATGCATGTTTCCTTCAGAACGTATTGATTTGAATGGGAACGAGGTTTTGTGAAAGTGATTCTCAGACATGCAGCTAAAATGTGCAAACCTGAACTTCTAATGCAATGCATTCTGATGTTTCCTTTCCACAGTCCCACAATGCATCTTGCATGTTTTTTTAGTGTGCAGGCGCCCTTAATGTCATCGTGCAATGCATTTGCAACCATTTTGCTTAGATGATTTATGAAGCAGAATAAATTAGGGGTGTAACGATGCCCTCACGTCAGGATACAATATTATTGCGATACTTCAAAACATATGATACAAGGTTAACCAAAAATGTACCGTTGGTTAAAATGCTAAATTTGATATTTCATTGTGTGTGTAAATGAATATTCTTGGACTTGGTGCTGAAACCCAAAGCACAGGACAATAGAGACACCAGAATAACAATATTCATGATTCTGAAGCTGGAAATACTGAATTATTATAGATGAATATGCTTGCTCTCTTTCACTGACTAGATATATTTAAAATAATGTCGGCCACTTTTTACTGGTAACATCAGATATTTGGCATTATCAGGACACACAAATATTCCCTCATTGCATTATTATACATTATATTCAACATTATATGTAGTAGTTTAATGTAGTACTGAAACTAAACTCTGAGAACTTAAAACATTTTCTCACACAGTAATTTTTATTTTGGGTGAATTATACACAATACATATTGTTGCATTTTTGTATTGCGATATATTGTGACACAACACACGATATATTGTTACACCCCTAGAATAAATAAATTCATGCATTTAGTAGTTATGTTTGTTTAGTAGTTTAGTAGTTATGTTGATTCCATCCATGATTTCCTCCAGAATAACATGCACTGATGAATCGATCACAGTCAGACCAGAAACATGGGTTGAACGGACAGTAAATGGAGTCGGTTTTGATTTCAGATGGACTGTAGGCTGAATATAAATCTGTTGACGTCTTGCTGTGAACCAGGCGATCTGTCAAGAGCTTGAAGAGCCTCTGATGTGATTAAAGGCCTGGAGCTGCTTATTTATAGAGGCAACATCCATTCTACTTTCCCCATATAGAACAGCGGTGTGGAAATGGACAATCCTCACAGCCGAGGGAGAGGCTAGTGGATAATACGAAGATTTCTGAGTCCTACTTATGATTCTGGAAGTCAGAATTACGATGCAATGTGCAAAGCTGATTTTGATTGAATTGGATGCATTGAGCATGTTGCATTAAATGTTATATATATAATATATGCATAGAAATGAAGAGCAAATTGCACATATTTATTGTCATGCATCCACTGAAAATGAGTAATATTTTCTGCCCAGATTCATATGCAATGAATTATTAGCAAAATGCATCCAAACGTCTTAAAACCTTTGCATGCATATAAAACCTTATGACTAAAACCAATTTGCATTCATGAAGATTCTTTAAATAAAGTTTACATACATGATATAAAGTCACACTCGCAATTCTAAGGAAAAAAGTCAGTATTTGTTTCCTTAGAAACTCGCAATTGCATGTTATACAGTCAGAATTGCGAGACAGAGTTTATATCTCGCAATTCTGACTTTATATCTCATAATTGTGAGATAAAAAGGCGCAATTATCTTTTAAAATGTTTTATTCTGTGGTGGAAACAAGCTTCCATAGAAATAAGTCACATCATGGTTGCAAATGCATTGCATGATGACATTAAGAGCATCTGCACACTAGTAAAACATTCTTAGGACTGAGGCATTATAGTGTTGCTCATCCGATCTCACAGAGACACTGAGTCTGATCTGAAGGCTTAAACTGAAGCGTGAATGATTTCTCAAACCCTGATCAGACTGTCAGTGGGAGGAAGAGGAGATGTTCGTCTCTCTCTGTGTCGTGTGTTTTATGTGTTCTGTCATTATGTGTGGCCAGTGGTGTATAATGACACTCTTCATGGTTCCAGTCTCAGGTTGCGAGGTTGGAGGGGGAAGGTTCAGAGACACGCTCTCGTTTTAATGGTATCTCTGTGAGTTTTAATGACAGCTGCTGTAAATTCCTTCCTGAAGCAAACAGACAGGGTGTCGTGTTCAGATGCTCAGATGCTCGATTGATCAATCACAAGACTGGTTTCTATGTGAACGTTTTTAAATATAATTGATTCAAAGCTGAATTTACAGCATCATTACTCCAGTCTTCAGTGTCACATGATCACTGTCATTCTGATGAATATACTGTGTTCCTCTGAATGACTATTTCTTCTGTAAAACGTGAAATGTCTTGTTTTTTTTGTCCATGCAATTGAAAATGTCAATGGGGTCCAGTGTCATTTAGTCCTTAATGTTCTTCAAAACATCTTCTTTTATGTTCCACAAAAGAAAGTCATACAGGTTTGAAACAACATGAGGCCAAGTAAATGATGACAGAATGTTAATGCATTAAATATATTATAATCCAGAACACTAAAGTTGCATTTTGCTCATGCACTCTTAGAAATAAAGGTTCAATGGGTTCTATATAGAACTCTAGGGTTCTTGGCTCAATTTTAAAGAGCCCTTTATGCCAGAAAGGGCCTACACAAGGAGAAATGCCTTAAATGATTGCATAATACTTTCATGTTTAATGGGTTATTTCAAATGTTCTAGGGATAAAATATGTTAATGAGCTGTTTAATGCATAATTAAATAAAAAAAACATGAAACGTCTGACAGAACCCTTTAAGGTTCTATATATGAAGTACATGACGAAACCCTTTAAGGTTCTACATATGAAGTGCCTGACGGAACCCTTTAAGGTTCTACATATGAATTGCCTGACGGAACCCTTTATGGTTCTACATATGAATTGCCTGACAAAACCCTTTAAGGTTCTACATATGAAGCGGCTGATGGAACCCTTTAATGTTCTACATATGAAGCGACAGATGAAATCCTTTAAGGTTCTACATATGAATTGCCTGACGGAACCCTTTATGGTTCTACATATAAAGTGCCTGATGAAACCGTTTAAGGTTCTACATATAAAGCGCCTGACAGAACCCTTTAAGTTTCTACATATGAAGTGCCTGACGGAACCCTTTAATGTTCTACATATGAAGCGACTGACGAAACCCTTTAAGGTTCTACATATGAATTGCCTGACGGAACCCTTTAATGTTCTACATATGAAGCGACTGACGAAACCCTTTAAGGTTCTACATATGAAGCGCCTGATGAAACCCTTTAAGGTTCTACATATAAAGCGCCTGACAGAACCCTTTAAGGTTCTACATATGAAGTGACTGACGAAACCCTTTAAGGTTCAACATATGAAGCGCCTGACGGAACCCTTTAAGGTTCTACATATGAAGCGACTGATGGAACCCTTTAAGGTTCTACATATGAAGTGCCTGACGGAACCCTTTAATGTTCTACATATGAAGCGACTGACGAAACCCATTAAGGTTCTACATATGAAAGGCTGACGGAACCCTTTAAGGTTCTTCATATGAAGCGCCTGACGGAACCCTTTAAGGTTCTACATATGAAGCGCCTGACAGAACCCTTTAAGGTTCTACATATGAAGTGCCTGACGGAACCCTTTAATGTTCTACATATGAAGCGACTGACGAAACCCTTTAAGGTTCTACATAAGCGCCTGACAGAACCCTTTAAGGTTCTACATATGAAGCGCCTGATGGAACCCTTTAAGGTTCTACATATGAAGTGCCTGACGGAACCCTTTAATGTCCTCATATGAAGCGACTGACGAAACCCTTTAAGGTTCTACATATGAAGCGCCTGACGGAACCCTTTAAGGTTCTACATATGAAGCGACTGATGGAACCCTTTAAGGTTCTACATATGAAGTGCCTGACGGAACCCTTTAATGTTCTACATATGAAGCGACTGACGAAACCCATTAAGGTTCTACATATGAAGCGCCTGACGGAACCCTTTAAGGTTCTACATATGAAGCGCCTGACGGAACCCTTTAAGGTTCTACATATGAAGCGCCTGATGGAACCCTTTAAGGTTCTACATATGAAGTGCCTGATGGAACCCTTTAAGGTTCTACATATGAAGCGCCTGACAGAACCCTTTAAGGTTCTACATATGAAGTGCCTGATGGAACCCTTTAAGGTTCTACATATGAAACGCCTGAAGGAACCCTTTAAGGTTCTACATATGAAGTGCCTGACGGAACCCTTTAATATTCTACATATGAAGCGCCTGATGGAACCCTTTAAGGTTCTGCATATGAAGCGCCTGACGGAACCCTTTAATGTTCTACATATGAAGTGCCTGACGGAACCCTTTAAGGTTCTACATATGAAGCGCCTGATGGAACCCTTTAAGGTTCTACATATGAAGTGCCTGACGGAACCCTTTAATGTTCTACATATGAAGTGACTGACGAAACCCATTAAGGTTCTACATATGAATTGCCTGACGGAACCCTTTATGGTTCTACATATAAAGTGCCTGATGAAACCGTTTATGGTTCTACATATAAAGCGCCTGACAGAACCCTTTAAGGTTCTACATATGAAGTGCCTGACGGAACCCTTTAATGTTCTACATATGAAGCGACTGACGAAACCCTTTAAGGTTCTACATATGAATTGCCTGACGGAACCCTTTATGGTTCTACATATAAAGTGCCTGATGAAACCCTTTAAGGTTCTACATATAAAGCGCCTTACAGAACCCTTTAAGGTTCTACATATGAAGTGCCTGACGGAACCCTTTAATGTTCTACATATGAAGCAACTGACGAAACCCTTTAAGGTTCTACATATGAAGCGCCTGACAGAACCCTTTAAGGTTCTACATATGAAGCGCCTGACGGAACCCTTTAAGGTTCTACATATGAAGTGCCTGACGGAACCCTTTAATGTTCTACATATGAAGCGACTGACGAAACCCTTTAAGGTTCTACATATGAAGCGCCTGACGGAACCCTTTAAGGTTCTACATATGAAGCGACTGATGGAACCCTTTAAGGTTCTACATATGAAGCGCCTGACGGAACCCTTTAAGGTTCTACATATGAAGCGCCTGATGGAACCCTTTAAGGTTCTGCATATGAAGCGCCTGACAGAACCCTTTAAGGTTCTTCATATGAAGTGCCTGACGGAACCCTTTAATGTTCTACATATGAAGCGCCTGATGGAACCCTTTAAGGTTCTGCATATGAAGTGCCTGACAAAACCCATTAAGGTTCTGCATATGAAGCGCCTGACAGAACCCTTTAAGGTTCTACATATGAAGTGCCTGACGGAACCCTTTAATGTTCTACATATGAAGCGCCTGAAGGAACCCTTTAAGGTTCTGCGTATGAAGCGCCTGACGTAACCCTTTAATGTTCTACATATGAAGTGCCTGATGGAACCCTTTAAGGTTCTGCATATGAAGCGCCTGACGGAACCCTTTAAGGTTCTAGAATCTTTAATTCTAAGAGTGCAGTTTTCAGTTCTTCAATCTAGTAAACAAACCATTTTCATTCAGCTGAACAAGAATCAGTGAAAGATTCAATTCAACAAGTGTGCGAGGTTAATGACTCGTGTGAGTGTGTGTGTGTGTGTGTGTGTGTGTGTGTGTGTGTGTGTGTGTGTGTGTGTGTGTGTGTGTGTGTGTGTGTGTGTGTGTGTGTGTGTGTGTGTGTGTGTGTGTGTGTGTGTGTGTGTGTGTGTGTGTGTGTGTGTGTGTGTGTGTGTGTGTGTGTGTGTGTGTGTGTGTGTGTGTGTTGTGGGGGTTTTGTCAGTGATGTATGTGCGCTGACCTCACTCCCTCCATCCAACAAAGAGTAAATAATTGTTAAACAAGGGCAGGACAAAGGTGTCGTGTGCTGGTGTGTTGGGAGGGTCCAGGCCTGCTGACCCTGGTAATCCTCCAGTGGGTCCCTGGGGTCCTGAGGGGCCGATCCCCCCAATCCGACAATGATTAATAGGGTTTTAATAACACCGGCTGGATGCATGCGCTCGCAACCAGAGTCTGAAGATGGTAGTTGTACACTCAAAAAAAATAAGCTGTTGAACAAACTTAATTAAATGGAGAACTTTTACAACAAATTAAATGTTTCCAACAAAATCTAATTTGTTTGAAATGATTTTTTGTAATCTTTTTGTATGAACTTAAATTCATTTAGTCAAGACAACTAAAAAAATTGTCATTCCTACTAGATAGTTTTCCTCATAAATTCCAGATAATACCAGTTTAGCTCAACCAGTCACCAAGCAATGCTTCATTGTGTTCAGTCTATGTGGAAAAAGTTCATTAGCAATTAAAGAAAACACACTTCAGCAAAACATGATCAGCTCAAAGTGTCCGAATCATTTTTGGTCCCGAATGTGTATAAATGTCACTGGTAGTCACTGTATGAAGAGTGTTTGTGTATAATATGTCAGAGTTTACTTTATTTTGCTCTCCTCACTTCATAAATTAACTATAGTGTCCTGCACACACTAGGAACAAAATATTAAAAATGATATCTGGTGTGTGAACTGTTGGTGTCCTGTGGTGTGTGGACGAGCTCGCGTGGATCGATGGACACTGTAAGCTCTGCTTGAGGGAATGATTGGCCTCATTTATGCCTCATGAATTATGAATGCGGATCCTCGCGTGTGCTTTGGGTTGCATTAGTCGATCTGATGGAATCATAGGTGAGGCGAACCGAAGTTAAAGGAATTTTACTTTGGGATACTTCTGTATTGTTTTTTAAGGTACTTCGCTGTTGTTCTTGGAAAGGTTTATTCTTTCAAATTAACTGATATCTTTCATTTATTTACAGTCCGCCTTTTCTGTCTCGAGCACAAACTGCAGTTAAAAGCTGATCTATTATTTATTCAGTGTCTCTGTCGGTCAGGCGTTCAAGACGGATACCTTGCAGATGACCAGTGACTCACGATGCAAATATATATGCTTGTAACACACACACACACACACACACACACACACACACACACACACACACACACACACACACACACACACATATATATATATATAACAGTAATCAAACCATCCTGGAACGTATATGACTGATGAACAAGTCGGCTGCTGATGTTTACACAACTTAATGGCCAGTTAAAAAGCACTTATAAGGCATTTCTTTTTCTAATATTTTTATGTTATTTCAGCTTCCTGTTAACAAAAATGTTTTTAAGGTTTAGTTTTGGTTAACGAGTGTTGAATGTGAAAGCGTCCTCCTCCCCGAGCTCTGGCAGGCCTGAGCGGTGTGTTTACACGCTTTAATTGTGTTTGCTGCGCTGAGGGATTGTGGGTTGATGTTATGTGGCCCAAGGTTTGCGTCATTAAGCGTAATCCTGCGACGGGTGTGTGTGTGTGTGTGTGCAGGTCTCGTTCACTAGCACACACTGCACAGATGCTGCCACTCACACACCTTTAATTTCTGTAGCGCTTTATAAAAGTATTGTTTCAAAGCAGCTTTGTGTGTGTGTGTGTGTGTGTGTGTGTGTGTCTGCGCGTGTTTTGGGTGAGTGTGTGTGTGTGTGTGTGTGTGATTGTGTGTGTGCGTGCCGTGGTGTGTGTCTGAGTGCATGCGTGTGTGTTTGTGTGCGTGTGTGTGTGTGTGAGAGAGAGAGAGACAGTGTGCGTGCGTGTGTGTGTGTTTAGGGTTAGTGAGTGTGCATGCGTGTGTGTGTGTGTGTGTGTGTGTTTGTGTGTGTGTGTGTGTGTGTGTTTGTGTGTGTGTGAGAGAGAGAGTGAGTGTGTGTGTGTGTGTGTGTGTGTGTGTGTGTGAGTGAGTATGTGTGTGTTTAAGGCGTGTATGTGTGAGTGTGTGTGCGTGAGTGTGCGTGTGTGTGCGTGAGTGTGCGTGAGTGTGCGTGAGTGTGCGTGAGTGTGCGTGAGTGTGCGTGAGTGTGCGTGAGTGTGCATGTGTGTGCGTGAGTGAGTGAGTATGTGTGAGTGTGCATGAGTGTGTGTGTGTGCGTGTTTAGGGCGTGTATGTGTGAGTGTGTGTGCGTGAGTGTGCGTGAGTGTGCGTGAGTGTGCGTGAGTGTGCGTGTTTAGGGCATGTGTGTGTGTGTGTGTGTGTGTGTGTGTGTGTGAGAGAGAGAAAGAGAGAGAGCGTGTGTGTGTGCGTGTGTAGGGCGTGTATATGTGTGTGTGTGTGTGTGCTTGTAGAATCCAGGCTCTCACAGTCCAGTGTTAAAGATTCCTCTGATCCAGGAATAGACCCACTAAAGGGGGATGTGTGTGTGTGTGGGTGTGGGGGGGGGTCAGTCTGGAAGTGTTGCTCCACCCAAAGGAAACATTCCAAGTGGAATTACAGACTCAAGTCCTCAAACATGACAGATTCCCATCGGAGAATCGCCGCTCCTCCTGTTTTCTGTCACTGCATGTCGATAAAGCAGGAGCAGGAGAGAGACGTTTAAGACCTAATCCCACAGATTCACATCAGACGCGGGAACAGGAGATATCTGATGTGAAGAGAATGACTTCAGGGACGTTTTTTACATTTGTAACGGCAATTTGTATAATTACCTTGTTTCTGTGTTGTCTATTATGTCAAATACTTCAGTTTAACCAGTTACGCCATCACCCACAGTACTATGGAAAGCTTGTTTCCACCACGGAATATATATATATAAAAACTTTTTATATCGCAATTCTGACCTTTTTTTCTCGCAATTGTGATGAAAATAGAAAGTGTTTCTGATTGCAAGGGATATAAACTCACAATTGCGAGAAAAAGGTCAGAACTGTGTATAAAAAGTTTTTATTTAAAAAAAAAATATATATATATATTTTTAAAACGACAATCTATGGAAGTTTGTTTCCACCACAGATTAAAAAAAAATAAAAAAGAGATGAAAAAGTTATTTAATTTTTTTATTCTGTGTTGAAAACAAGCTTCCATAGATTGTCGTTTTAAAAATAAAATGTTTTTTTTTAATAAAAACTTTTTATACACAGTTCTGACCTTTTTTCATAGATTGTTTAATAAACAAAATCCATCTTTACACTGCAAAAGTGTAACAAAAGCTGCTTTCGACATGGAATTTTCACAGTAATGCATCATGTAAATAACCTACATAAAGTATATAAATCATGATATTAAAAAACAGGAACTCATTACAATGTAGGGCTGCAAAAATCATTGTCAATTATTGCTCTTAATATTGTAATAATGATTATTAATGCAGATTAACACAATACATAAATATTTGCTTGGGGAAACGGCACGTCATATTCTGCCAAACAGACCAAACAAGCTAAGAAACGTGTATGAATTACTTTATTGCTTTTTACGCATTCGAATATTAATTTTCAGCGGTGACTAATCGAAACGCCTCTGATTGGCCGTTGCATTAATCAGCTCAACAGAAACATGCGTGATTGGTTATAATGCTCAACGCTGCTGCAAAACAGATCTAAATGTAATGCCACAATCAACACTTTTCTTTCTTTCACCGTAATTGTGTCAGTCGTAATTGATTTTTTTTGTTCATGGGCATTTTTGCCCCTTATCTTGAATTTAAGGGCAATTGTGTTCAGTTTGGTGGAATTTTTGGCCCAAAAACCCCTTTAATTTCCGACTTCAGACCTGAAGAACACATGTAGAAACACGTGAATGATCGAATGAGTGACAGCAAAAACCTTTGGAGTGCAGGAACAGAAAAGATCATAAACTAGATTATCTAATCTAGAATTTTCTGAAGAAAAATGAGGTTTACGTGTGAAACACTCACACACACACACACACACACACACACCGCCTGCACCTGCACGACTGCAGCGGTGAGGAAGACTGTGAGATTGAGTCTTTAGTTTGAGCTGTTCTACTGCAGATGCTTGCTTTAAAGGGCTGGTTGATTATGATTTGACTTCTCTAACTTTAGTTAGTGTGTAATGTTGCTGTTTGAGCATAAACAACATCTGCAAAGTTACGACGCTCAAAGTTCAGAGAAAAGGGAGATATTTGCTTTCAAAAAATCACTTTTTAAGGACTACAACAAACGGCTGGTAGAGACTACACCACATTCCTCCTGGGTTAGTGACATCACCAACCCTAACATTTACATAAACCCCGCCCCCGGAACACGATTTATAGATTATCAAGACAGAATATGCTAATCAATGACTAGAAGATAACTACACATCAGCTTCATAAATTCATCAACTAACCATTCAGAAATGTCCTGTTGCTTCTACATGTTGTCACTTCTTCTTTGAGTCTCTCCATCATTTTCTGAATCCGGTTTGAACATAAAAGCTTTTGAAAATTTCAGTGTGTGTGTGTGTGTGCGTGTGTGTGAGTGCAAGCTGTTGAAGCTCCTCCCCCTGTTCTGGGAGCAGCAGCTCATTTGCATTTAAAGGAACAGACACAGAACGGTGCGTTTTTGCTCACCCTCAAACGTACAATTTTAACGTGCTATATAAAAATATCTGTGTGGTTTTTGAGCTAAACTTCACACACACACTCTGGGGACATCAGAGACTTATTTTACATCTTGTGAAAAGGGCATTATACCACCCCTTTAACAAACAGCATTAACTGTTTAAGAGCCATCAGTCCCATTTTTATTGCATTTAAGTGCCTCTGTTATGCTTTTCAAATATTACCATTCATGTATTGTTAAATATAATGGTTTTAAAGATCAAAGTGCAGATAACGTTATTGTCTACTGAAAGGAGTCGTCGGTAATTCCAGTCTGGTACAAACCTTCGTAACAATGTGATTAATTAGCATAATGCCAGCCTGTGGTCTTGATTGGCTGAGCAGCGTCTCTTAGCTCCGCCCTCAAACACTGTAGTGTATCTGAGACTGGAAGAGTTTGGTTCGTGTTGTTCGTGTGGAGAAGACGCTGTTTTCTGAGATTGATACGGTAAAACCCACGCCATCGTCACTGTTCGTATCACTGTGATCAAGAGCTGAGATTCAGATATGATAATGAGCGTTGACTTTCTGACCAATCACAGCAGAGCAGCTCTCAGAGAGGCGGGGCTTAGAGAGACTGAATCCGTGATGGAAGTGTTTCAGACACTGAGAGGAAAGAGATGAAGCTGCAGTGGAGATTATGAGAAGATTCGTGTGTTTTTTGACCTTTGATGCGTGTGAACCCGTTCTAGAAGACGCCAAACCTTTAAAATAGCAGAATAGGGGAGTTTAACAGATAACTAAAGCATTAACATTTTTATAATACTTTGTTGCTGTTTTGGCCTCACAGATCCTCTTATCTAAAGCTCAAAGTCCGAAGTAAATTATGTCTCTTTCTTATGGTTGACATATTAGTGTGTGAATCAACCCTGAATAATGAAATCCCATGATCCCTGATGTGGGAAAAGAGACTGATGATGGTGGTAATATGATCAGTCAAAACACACACACACACACACACACACACACACACACACACACACACACACACTCTCACTCTCTCTCTCTCTCTCTCTCTCTCTCTCTCTCTCTCTCTCTCTCTCTCTCTCTCTCTCTCTCTCTCTCTCTCTCTCTCTCTCTCTCTCTCTCTCTCTCTCTCTCTCTCTCTCTCTCTCTCTCTCTCTCTCTCTCCCTCTCTCTCTCTCTCTCTCTCTCTCTCACACACACACACACACACACACACACACACACAATCAATCAAATCCACATTCATATTTGTTTTAACCAGTTCTTTTTAAATTTTTAATAACGTCTATGCCAGAGCGTTAAAATAACCGTTTTCCAATATGATATTTTCAATGATTCTGCTACGGTAATGATTGAAATTCATATTAATTGAAATAGAAATGCAAGTCAGATGTATTTGTAAAGCGCTTTTCACAACAGAAAGTTTCATAGCAGCTTGTAAGATCTTATTATCTTCATGCCTTAGTTTGCATTATTTGTATTAAAGTGGTATAAAAGCATCCGATCATTACGTGTGGGATTGGCAGGTGGCGTCTGGCAGCGTGTGTGTGTGTGTGTGTGTGTGTGTGTGTGTGTGTGTGTGTGTGTGTGAAGGAGTCGCAGTGATTGAAGTCTCTCTCTGGTGTTGGTTTGGCGTTGGTCCAGATCAGTGGCTGAACAAGGCTCTGGCTTGCGGCCACACACACACACACACACACACACACACACACACACACACACACACACACACACACACACACACACTGTGGTGAGAGTCGAGTGTGTGATTTCACTCTCCTGCCCGTGAGCTGGCACTTTATCCCAGCAGATTCCTGCCAAAACAACCTTCCCAATCCCAGCCAGAGGAACACGAGCCTCTTCATCATCTGAGAGCTGGTTCTGTGAGCCGGATCTGATGACCAATATGAGAGTTTTGAATATTGCATAACAGTAAAGATTGGCAGTAAATGCTCGATTACATCTAATGTGGATCATTTGCTTTTCATTTGGATGTTCTGGCTGTTTGTCAGTGAGTGAAAAAGAGAGATTTTAGTCCTAAATCACTTGATTATGACTTTTAAATCAATATTTAACAGAACCTGAAGGCATTGTGACGCTTTCTAAGTGAACTGATGCCATTGAGGAAAGCGGATTTACTCCTTGTTCAACTTTTTTTCATATTATTTCATTACTTCATAATCATGATGGAGCTACTTTTATTTTTCTTGCATTATTCTTGTTGAAGCATTTATTTAGGAAGTTGATCACCACAATTATTAACGTTTTGAATCGACAGAAACATTTGAGTTCACTTATGTCAAAAAACATCTGATTCTTTTGAATCGACAGAAACATTAAATTATTTTGAAGCATCAGAAACATTTATTTCTTTTTTATCATCAGAAACATTTAATTATTTTGAATCGACAGAAACATTAAATTATTCTGACGTATGTATTTTGATTATGTTTTAATGTAAATATACAGTTTTTTGAAGTGAACAAGTCACGTAAATTGACATTCCCACAATTCCCTGCGTGACACTTCACATTTGATGTATTTTTGTTGAAATAACTATGTTTATTCATAGTTTTTTCTAATCAGTTATGTACATTACGGTAGTATGTTACATTTAATGTTGTTAACTTAATGTTTTTTGCATTTTTAAAATTGCATGTGTGTTATGATGGTGTTCAGTGTGTGTGTGAATGACAATCTGTAGCTTATATATATTAGTATTAGTAACTTTTTCAACTTGTGGAAAAATCATCATGTGACTCTCATCTCCACTGTGATTGGTGGTTGATAGTGTATGGCACAAAACAGATATTAATACTTCAATAGGTTGGTAAATTAACATTGTATCAGATAATGAAATACATTTTTTACTGTAAATTTAAATTAAGTTTGTAAAACCTAAAATTTTGCTAGCGTATTTTTTTTACGGTAAATTTCTGGCAACCACAGCTGCCCGAATGAATGAATTAAACATCCCAGTTGATTGTACTTAAATTTAAGGCAGCGGATGTTTAATTCATTTCAACTTAAATTAGGCTACATTGAGTCAAATATGAGTTGAATCTTGTATAACAATTTTTTTTTTTGTCATAACTTATTGATCATATCATTTTTCACACACACATACACACTGCACACCATCATAACACACATGCAATTATAAAAATGCAAAAAACATTAATTTAACAACATTAAATGTAACATACTACCGTAATGTACATCACTGATTAGAAAAAACTATGAAGAAACATAGTTATTTCAACAAAAATACATCAAATGTGAAGTGTCACGCAGGGACTTGTGGGAATTTCAATTTACGGTCTTTCACTGCAAATTATACTATGACTTTTTCACTTCCAAATACTGTACATTTACATTAAAACATAATTACATTAAATATACAGTTAGATCAATCAGTTATTCACCGTATATATGGAAACTTTCTGTTAGCATATTAACAGTTTTTAGTCCATTAAAATCACGATCATTTATTCCACTTTTAATACTGTAACTGCAGTGTGTGTGCAGTGTGTGTTGTGTCAGGTTTGCCGGTTCCTCCAGCGTCTCGTCGTCTCGTTCTGGCGTTTGAACATGTTCTGCATGCGTGGGCTGATGTTTGAATGCTGGATATTTGAACATCAATTTAACAGGCAAATCAGAGCGATGCAGACGTGACGCACGCCAGTGGAAGCGCTTTAGAGTCCGACCATGCGCTCGCGCTCGCTCTGCATATGTTTGCTCAGGCTTTCTGTGAGCGGGCAGCAGATGTCCTGTCACCCTGCGCTCAGTGGACGAGTGAGATCAAGCCAACGCACTGCGGAGAAGCAACCGCACGCAAAACTCATCTAGGGTTTCAACATTTTTAACAGACAAATTCCCTGTTTTACATGACAAGAACTGTAAAGCAAATGATATCATAGAAACAAATAACAATTTTATTACAATTTTACACACACACACACACACACACACACACACACACAGTCATGGTCAGAATTATTGGCACCCTGCCGATTTAGAATAATTCATAAATAATTTATAAAATTAATAATAAAAAAAAAATTAACTAAATATTTCTGTCGATTAAAAAAAATCTAATATTTCTTTCTTTCTTTCTTTCTTTCTTTCTTTCTTTCTTTCTTTCTTTCTTTCTTTCTTATTTACTTTGAATTATAGTTTTTACTGTTGTTATTCACTTCTGATCTGGTTTCTTTTTTCTTTTCTTTTTTGCAATCGTTGGCAATGTAAAATGATTCATTACTGCAATATCTATATAACATATCATTTTTTAATGTTTTTATCTAGTCAGTTTCTTGAATTCCTGTAATCGAGAACTCACTCATTGGCTGAAAGTTGTTTCCAGAAGTGGAAGATTGCGTATTGATTCTGAAATATAGTAGAAGCATCTTCTGGTTAAAACAACAACAACAACAAAAACCAGAAGACAAAAAATAAAACTAACTTTATCTGGACAATAACTTTATTCTAGATCTGCTGTAGAGCCTAAACACTCTCTGTTACTGTAATCTCCTGTTATCACTGTAAAGCTGCTGTGAAACTCTCTATACTGTTAAAGCGCTGGATAAATGAAGAGACTCGACTA
>NC_138228.1:1542802-1565302 GCF_964197995.2 Scardinius erythrophthalmus | reverse complement strand
AAAATTTTCAAGTCATGACCTAAATATGATTTTAATTTACAATAATTAATTCTAAAACTTATGTTTTGCTCGTTTCAAGCTCCCGGTTCATTCTGAGCGGATCAGTGAATCAGTGAGTCGTTGATTCAAGAACAGCTGCAATCGATTCAGTCTGATTCACGAATGAATCGTTCAGTGCGATCGCTCATTGGGTGTCGGGTTGCGATTTCTTCAGTTCGAAATATCAATGAACAACATTTTTATGAAATGTAGTGGAGTAAAAAGTATGATTTTTATGCTTTGAAATGTAGTAAAGTAAAAGTGCTCCGATAAAGATCAGAATCATCCGAGGCTGAGCCGTCCGTGAGTGATTCGCAAGCGCTTGTGTTGAGATGTTAAGGAGGTCACACAGATGTTTTATACACTACACCAGCTCCAGTTGTGGTTCGACGTCGTGTCACAGGTGCAGACGCGTCTAATCTGAACCCGATCTTCATCAGATCGCTGCAGTTAATGGAAATTCATCTGTTTCCTAAGTGCATGTTATAGGTCTTCAACAGTTCGTCTGCGCTTGTTTCACTTTTAAAAACACTTTATTTCGATAGTCCACTTTAGATATTCTACTAACTATAAGTAACTTTGCAACTACATGTCAGCTACCTGTCATTAGAGTATTAGTAGATATAAGTTACTTATAGTTAGTAGAATGTCTAAAGTGGACTATCGAAATAAAGTGGAACCAAAATGTTTTGATCTCGTGATGTTCAATCAGAAATGTGGAAACTGGATCTTCCAGTCTTGCAGGATTCTCCAATCGTTGAGTGCGCTTAAACTCCGCCCCTTCTAGAGAGAGCCACGCCCACTTCCCCAACATCCAATCAACAGCCATGCACAGGACCAGTTAGGTTCACTCACACACACACGGACACTCACAAAACACGCACATATACTCTCTCACACACACACACAAACACGCACACACATATGCCTAAACATGCACACACACACTCACACTCACATACTTGCATACACACATGCACGCACACTAAACACGTACACTCACAAAACACGCACACGTACACATACTCTCACACACACACACAAACACATGCCTAAACATGCACACACACACTCTCACACACGCACGCAACAAACTAATAAACTCATCTGATGAAATGAAACTGGTGAGATTTCTGCTGTCAAAAAATCAGTTTGTTTGCTTTTTTAATTTTATTTAAATAATCATATTTTTATAATGCATTTATTTGATTGGTAAGAATCAGCATAAATATTTAATATCCAATTAGTTAAAATCTGTTTTTTATCTATTTATTTAATTATTGGTGATAAATGTATAAATCTAGTTATTGTGTATTTCATACACGTGTGACTGACAAATATGCATCGCATTAAATCTATTAGATTGTATATGTTAAAACTGTGTAAATATTATATGCATTTCAAAATACAAATATTCAATATACAAAAGCAGTGTAAATGGGAAGTGGACTAAAAAGTAAATACATCATTTTTTTATATTTAAAATACTAATGTGATTCAATCCCATTGCAATATTTGTTTACAAAGCCTTTAATTGTATTTATAAAGAAAATGTAACATTTGATAGAAAAAATAAATAATAATTTTAAAATAAATAGTGCATGTCTTAATGGGAAGTGGACTAAAAATAGTAAATCAAAAAGAAAAATATTTTAATATTTAAAACCCCCATGCAATATTTGTTTACAAAAGCTTTCATTGTATGAGTCTATGATTCAGAAATTTCTTTGAAATTTTATGAAAAATAACATTTTAAACATGCATATTACTTATACAAATGTAATAAACTGTACAACAGCAGTTGAGCCTAAATATTTTCGAGTGAAGTTTGTTTCTCCAAATTTTGATGATATTCAGTCTCTCAATATTTTTGCATTTGCACTGAAAAAGGTCGGAATTTCTGAAAATGTTCCCAAACACTGAAAGTCTGTGGAAGTTTGTTTCCGTCACACAGAATAAAACATTTTAAAAGATAATTGTGACTTTTTATCTCACAATTCTGACTTTATATCTCACAGTTCTGACTTTATGGGCCCTATCTTGCACCCAGCGCAATTGACTTTGTACAGCGACTCATGTGTCATTCCTATTTTGCACCCGCGCACAGCGCGCTTTTCCCTCCACAGAAGCACGTCGCTAAACTAGGGAATGAACTTGCGCTCCCTGGGCAGTTCAGCGCAAAAAAGGAGGCGTGTTCCGGCGCAAACGTTCCTTCATGCTATTTTGCAGGTTTAGAAAACAATTGCGCCACTAACCAGGAAAAAATAGTTTAAAGTCAGTGGCGCGTTGCGCATGTTATTCATATGCTATTTTAAGGGCGCATGCTTGGCCATAATCAATGTAGCGTGTGCACAACGCGCATACACTTTGATTCTCTCATCTACACAGAAGCAGCAGTTTTCATTTTTGCAAATCATACATTATTATGATAGATAGATAGATAGATAGATAGATAGATAGATAGACAGACAGACAGACAGACAGACAGACAGACAGACAGACAGACAGACAGACAGACAGACAGACAGACAGACAGACAGACAGACAGACAGACAGATAGATAGATAGATAGATAGATAGACAATTTATTATAAAAGCATACATCTAGCTTACACATTTACCCAAATTATCATACGCCTTTTTAACCGAAGTTAATTTGGGTGTGTTTCTCCATCCCCAACGTCCCTGTCGAGAGCGTTGCTCTCCTCGGCTGTGAACCGCTCCTGGCGATTCCGCCGTTATAATAGGAATCCGCTTTAGAACAAGCGCGTCTGCTCTTAAAGGGAATGTGAGATGACGCTCTGATTGGTTTATTTCACGTTACGCCCAAACCACACCTATGAATAATGAAGCGACTTCCGGCCAAACCCATTTTAGATTTGCGTCGGGCGCAAGAGTCATTTATCCCGCCGGGAAAATAGCAACAGCGCCAAGATCCGCCCACAAAGTTACTTGCGCTTTGCGCTTTGACACTTGCGTTTCAGATCGTTAAAATAGGGCCCTATATCTTTATATCTCACAATTCTGACTTTATCTCACAATTCTGACTTTATATCTCACAATTCTGACTATATCACACAATTCTGACTTTATATCACACAATTCTGACTTTATATCTCAATTCTGACTTTATATCACACAATTCTGACATTATATCTCACAATTTGACTTTATAACATGCAATTCTGACTTTATATCACAATTCTGACTGTATATCTCACAATTTGACTTTATAACATGCAATTCTGACTTTATAACATGCAATTCTGACTTTATATCTCACAATTCTGACTTTATATCTCACAATTCTGACTTTATCTCACAATTCTGACTTTATGGGCCCTATTTTAACGATCTGAAACGCAAGTGTCAAAGCGCAAAGCGCAAGTAACTTTGTGGGCGGGTCTCGGCGCTGTTGCTATTTTCCCGGCGGGATAAATGACTCTTGCGCCCGGCACAAATCTAAAATGGGTTGGTCTGAAGTAGCTTCATTACTCATAGGTGTGGTTTGGGCGTAACGTGAAATAAACCAATCAGAGCGTCATCTCACATTCCCTTTAAGAGCAGACGCGCTTTTTCTAAAGCGGATTCCTATTGTAACGGCGGATTTGCCAGGCGCGCGCCAGGAGCGGTTCACAGCCAAGGAGACCGACGTTCTCGTCAGGGACGTTGGGGATGGAGAAACCCACCAAAATTAATTTCGGTTAAAAAGGCGTATGATGATTTGGGTAAATGTGTAAGCTAGATGTATGCTTTTATAATAAATGTGTAAGCTAGATGTATGCTTTTATAATAAATTGTCTGTCTGTCTGTCTGTCTGTCTGTCTGTCTGTCTGTCTGTCTATCTATCTATCTATCTATCTATCTGTCTGTCTGTCTGTCTGTCTGTCTGTCTGTCTGTCTATCTATCTATCTATCTATCTATCTATCTATCTATCATAATAATGTATGATTTGCAAAAATGAAAACTGCTGCTTCTGTGTAGATGAGAGAATCAAAGTGTATGCGCGTTGTGCACACATTACATTGATTATGGCCAAGCATGCGCCCTTAAAATAGCATATGAATAACATGCGCAACGCGCCACTGACTTTAAACTTTTTTTTCCTGGTTAGTTGCGCAATTGTTTTCTAAACCTGCAAAATAGCATGAAGGAACGTTTGCGCTGGAACACGCCTCCTTTTTGCGCTGAACCGCCCAGGGAGCGCAAGTTCATTCCCTAGTTTAGCGACGTGCTTCTGTGGAGGGAAAAGCGCGCTTTGCGCGGTTGCAAAATAGGAATGATACATGCGTCGGTGTACAAAGTCAATTGCGCTGGGTGCAAGATAGGGCCCTATATCTCACAATTCTGACTGTATATCTCACAATTTGACTTTATAACATGTAATTCTGACTTTATAACATGCAATTCTGACTTTATCTCACAATTCTGACTTTATATCTCACAATTCTGACTTTATATCTCACAATTTGACTTTATAACATGCAATTCTGACTTTATATCTCACAATTCTGACTTTATCTCACAATTTGACTTTATATCTCACAATTCTGACTTTATATCTCACAATTCTGACTTTATATCAATCAATCAATCAATCACATTTATTTATATAGCACATTTAAAAACAACACACGTTGGCCAAAGTGCTTTACATACAGCCCACTACATATAGTCTAAGATTATAAAACAAAATATAAAAACAATCTCTTACAAATTAATTACAATCAAATGCAAGAGAGAAGAGATGAGTCTTTAAATGAGATTTAAATGCATCAAGGGTGGCACAAGATCTAACATGGAGGGGTAAACTGTTCCATAAACGAGGAGCTGCAACAGAAAAGGCCCTGTCTCCTTTTGATTTAAGTCGAGACTTAGGAATGGTTAGCTGAAACCTTTGTACAGATCTTAGAGGCCTAGAGGATGTATGTATCTGAAGGAGTTCACTAATGTAACTTGGTGCCATCCCATTTAAGCCCTTAAAAACAAATAATAGCATCTTATAATTAATCCTAAATTTGACTGGAAGCCAATGAAGGGATGCTAGTACAGGTGTTATACTTTCATATTTCCTAGTCCCCGTTAAAAGTCTGGCAGCAGCATTTTGAACCAACTGCAGACGTGAAAGTGATGCATGAGAAATACCAAAATACAATGAATTACAATAATCCAATCTGGACGTAATAAAAGCATGCATAACAACTTCCAAATCATTAAAAGACAAAAAAGGCTTCAATTTTGCTATATTCCTTAATTGGAAGAAGCCACCTCTAACCACTGTATTTATATGCTTATCAAACTTTAACTCGGCATCAAAAAGAACTCCAAGACTCCGAGCTTGATTATGTTCCTTTTGATTTAAAAAGGCCTAATTGATTGATTAAATGTTTGGAAGAACTCGGAGGGCCAAACACTATCACTTCAGTCTTCGATTCATTCAAGTGGAGAAAATTAGCTGACATCCACTGCTTAATATCATTAAAACAGTCAAAGAGAGACTGCAAAGCTGAATTATCCCCCATTTTTATAGGTAGATAAAGCTGAGTATCATCGGCATAAAGATGATAATATACACTATGTTTCTTACAAATCTCAGCCAGTGGAAGCATGTAAATAGAAAACAAGACTGGACCCAATATCGATCCTTGTGGAACCCCACACTTCAATAGAGCAGAATGAGATGAAAAATGTCCTAATTCCACAGAATAAGTTCTCCCAGATAGATATGAGTTGAACCAATTTAGAGCTTTTCCTTGAATCCCTGCCCACTCTTTTAGACGCTCCAACAGTATAGCATGCACTATAGTATCAAATGCAGCAGTCAAATCAATTAAAACTAAAACTGCACACTTTCCTGAATCGACAGCCAAAAACAAGTCATTCGATACTTTGAGAAGGGCTGACTCTGTGCTGTGTTGAGCCCTAAATCCTGATTGAAACATATCAAAAATAGCATTTCCATTTAAATAAGTAGAAAGCTGTTTAAAGACAGCCTTCTCTAAAATTTTTGACAGGAAAGACAATTTTGAGATTGGCCGATAGTTCTTTAAATCAGTTGAGTCCAGATTGGCCTTTTTTAGAAGGGGTTGCACCACGGCATGCTTGAAGCAGGATGGCACCACACCACTCAATAAGCTGGAATTCACTATGGACAAAAGATCTAAACCAACCACATCTAGTACCTGAACAAGGAGGCGCGGAGGAACAATATCTAAAGAACACAGAGTGGGCTTCATTTGGCAGACTAAGTCCACCAAATCAGGAAGTGAAATTGGTTTAAAATCACTTAAATAATGTACTAATGAGGGTGGAATGACATAATCAAGGATGGGGACTGAAGGTGTAATACTAGCTGTAAGAGCATCAATTTTGTTAATGAAATACTCTAAAAAGTTATCACATGTTATCTGGGTAATATCAAGGCTTGTTGTTTTGTCAGGATTTAAAACTGAGTTTATTGTCTTGAATAACACTTTAGGATTATTTGGAATCTTTTTAATAAGATCAGAGAAGTATTTTATCTTTGCAGTTTTAGCAGCCTTCTGATATTTAATCATAGCATCCTTCAGTATATCATAAGACACCTGCAACTTATCTTTCTTCCATTGCCTCTCTGCTTTCCTCCACACTTGTCGGAGGCAACGAGTATCATTATTAAGCCATGGCTGTGGTTTGGATTTTACGCCTATGATTTTAGCAGGAGCACACGTGTCCATAATTTCATTACAGGTGGAATTGAACATTGACACAATATCATTTAAACTTAAACCAAAAGATAGGGACCCTGGGGTACGCAATACTGAAGATAATGTAGTATAAGCATTTGAAAACTCACTAGCAGTTGAAGGTTTTATAGAACGGACATACCGACCTAAAGGCTTACAATTTAACGATGAACTAAAAACTGAAATATTAAAAATAACTGGATTATGATCAGAAAAACAGGCATCCTCAATATCTATATTCAAGACAGGAACACCCAGAGATAAAATCAAATCCAAAGTATGACCAAGTTTATGAGTAGGACTTGAGACAAACTGGGTGAAATTAAATGACTCAATAAGATGTAAAAAGTCTTTTACCATGGGCTGATTAGGGCAACAGATATGCAAGTTAAAATCACCAAGTATTAGAATCCTCTCAAAACTCGGCACAACTGTGGTTAAAAACTCAGAGAATTCTTGAATAAACAGTTTGTTGTATTTCGGGGGTCTATATATAAGAGCACAAATAACTGGACAGTTTAAATCTACGTTAACCAGCTGCAACTCAAAACTAGAATAATCCTGTACTACTAACAAGCGACATTTGAAACGGTTATTAAATATAGTAGCAACCCCTCCCCCCCTACCAGATGACCGTGGAGTGCTTAAAAAGTTGAAGTCACTTGGCGAGGTTTCAGATAAATAGTCAAGATCACCATCATTAAGCCAAGTTTCAGTCACAAACAGAAAGTCCAGTTCCCGAGATGAAATAAAATCATTTAATATAAAGGTCTTATTTGAGATGGACCTGGCATTTATTAAAGCCATCTTCAAATTATTGGCTGTAGATACATTTGGGGAGGTGTTGATAAACAATCTCTGATTTGAGACAAACTCCAGAGCTCTAAGATTATGAAAGTTTACTCCACCTCCATGAAACTTTGTGCGCACTGTTCTACAATAGAGCGTTGATTCTGGATGCTCCGGGAAAACATAGTGAAGAGAAGAGTACCTTGCTGCAAGGGAGGACGAAGAATACCGTCTGCTTGGTGATAAACAGAGACTGATGTCATCCACTGCTGACGACTCGGAACATCTGACAAAGACTCCGGTGGATTTTTTGAATCTCGCCAGAACACCGCCTCTCTTCCCCCGTTTCCTATGCCGTTTCTTCCGATGAAGCGAACAATCCGGTGTGCAACAGATGTTTGCCGGTAGACGGGCTAAAAGTACAGAGTCAAACGGCTTCTGTCCACACGAATTCCAAACGCGCACATCCGTGACAAGATTACGAATACTTAGCAGGTATTCGCGATCATAGATATGGAGTGTGGCAACTCTTTCTACAGATAGACAAAAGAGTAGAAAAAGTACAAACACAAACGCCAGGCGACGGCTTGCCGACAGGTACACTGGCGCCATCTTGCCTCAACGTATATTAAAGGTCCCGTTATATCTCACAATTCCGACTTTATCTCACAATTCTGACTTTATATCTCACAATTCCGACTTTATCTCACAATTCTGACTTTATATCTCACAATTCTGACTTTATATCTCACAATTCCGACTTTATCTCACAATTCTGACTTTATCTCACAATTCTGACTTTATATCTCACAATTCTGACTTTATATCTCACAATTTGACTATAACATGCAATTCTGACTTTATATCTCACAATTCTGACTTTATATCTCACAATTTGACTATAACATGCAATTCTGACTTTATATCTCACAATTCTGACTTTATATCTCACAATTCCGACTTTATCTCACAATTCTGACTTTATATCTCACAATTCTGACTTTATATCTCACAATTCTGACTTTATATCTCACAATTCTGACTTTATCTCACAATTCTGACTTTATATCTCACAATTCTGACTTTATATCTCACAATTTGACTATAACATGCAATTCTGACTTTATATCTCACAATTCTGACTTTATATCTCACAATTTGACTATAACATGCAATTCTGACTTTATATCTCACAATTCTGACTTTATATCTCACAATTCTGACTTTATCTCACAATTTGACTTTATAACATGCAATTCTGACTTTATATCTCACAATTCTGACTTTATATCTCACAATTCCGACTTTATCTCACAATTCTGACTTTATATCTCACAATTCTGACTTTATCTCACAATTCTGACTTTATATCTCACAATTCTGACTTTATATCTCACAATTCTGACTTTATATCTCACAATTCTGACTTTATATCTCACAATTCTGACTTTATCTCACAATTTGACTTTATAACATGCAATTCTGACTTTATATCTCACAATTCTGACTTTATATCTCACAATTCCGACTTTATCTCACAATTCTGACTTTATATCTCACAATTCTGACTTTATCTCACAATTCTGACTTTATATCTCACAATTTGACTTTATAACATGCAATTCTGACTTTATCTCACAATTCTGACTTTATATCTCACAATTCTGACTTTATATCTCACAATTTGACTTTATAACATGCAATTCTGACTTTATATCTCACAATTCTGACTTTATATCTCACAATTCCGACTTTATCTCACAATTCTGACTTTATCTCACAATTCTGACTTTATATCTCACAATTCTGACTGTATATCTCACAATTTGACTTTATAACATGCAATTCTGACTTTATAACATGCAATTCTGACTTTATATCTCACAATTCTGACTTTATATCTCACAATTCTGACTATATCTCAATTCTGACTTTATATCACACAATTCTGACTTTATATCTCACAATTCTGACTATCACACAATTCTGACTTTATATCTCAATTCTGACTTTATATCTCACAATTCTGACATTATAACATGCAATTCTGACTATATCACACAATTCTGACTATAACTCACAATTCTGACTTTATATCTCACAATTCTGACTTTATATCTCACAATTCTGACTTTATAACATGCAATTCTGACTTTATAACATGCAATTCTGACTTTATATCTCACAATTCTGACTTTATATCTCAGTTCTGACTTTATATCACAATTCTGACTTTATATCTCACAATTCTGACTATATCACACAATTCTGACTTAATATCTCACAATTCTGACTTTATATCTCACAATTCTGACTTTATAACATGCAATTCTGACTATATCACACAATTCTGACTATAACTCACAATTCTGACTTTATATCTCACAATTCTGACTTTATAACATGCAATTCTGACTATATCACACAATTCTGACTATAACTCACAATTCTGACTTTATATCTCACAATTCTGACTTTATATCTCACAATTCTGACTTTATAACATGCAATTCTGACTTTATAACATGCAATTCTGACTTTATATCTCACAATTCTGACTTTATATCTCAATTCTGACTTTATATCACAATTCTGACTTTATATCTCACAATTCTGACTATATCACACAATTCTGACTTAATATCTCACAATTCTGACTTTATATCTCAATTCTGACTTTATATCACACAACTCTGACTTTATATCACACAATTCTGACTATATCACACAATTCTGACTTTATATCTCAATTCTGACTTTATATCTCACAATTCTGACATTATATCTCACAATTCTGACTTTATAACATGCAATTCTGACTTTATAACATGCAATTCTGACTTTATATCTCACAATTCTGACTTTATATCTCAATTCTGACTTTATATCACAATTCTGACTTTATATCTCACAATTCTGACTATATCACACAATTCTGACTTTATATCTCACAATTCTGATTTTATAACATGCAATTCTGACTATATCACACAATTCTGACTATAACTCACAATTCTGACTTTATATCTCACAATTCTGACTTTATAACATGCAATTCTGACTTTATAACATGCAATTCTGACTTTATATCACAATTCTGACTTTATATCTCAATTCTGACTTTATATCACAATTCTGACTTTATATCTCACAATTCTGACTATAACTCACAATTCTGACTTTTTATCTCACAATTCTGACTTTTTATCTCACAATTCTGACTTTATATCTCACAATTCTGACTTTATATCTCACAATTCTGACTATAACTCACAATTCTGACTTTATATCTCACAATTCTGACTTTATATCTCACAATTCTGACTTTATAACATGCAATTCTGACTTTATAACATGCAATTCTGACTTTATATCTCACAATTCTGACTTTATATCTCAATTCTGACTTTATATCACAATTCTGACTTTATATCTCACAATTCTGACTATAACTCACAATTCTGACTTTTTATCTCACAATTCTGACTTTATATCTCACAATTCTGACTTTTTATCTCACAATTCTGACTTTATATCTCACAATTCTGACTTTATATCTCACAATTTGACTTTATAACATGCAATTCTGACTTTATATCACAATTCTGGCTATATATCTCTTGACTTTATATCTCACAATTCTGACTTTATGTCTCACAATTCTGACTTTATAACATGCAATTCTGACTTTATATCTCACAATTCTGACTTTATATCTCACAATTCTGACTTTATCTCACAATTCTGACTTTATATCTCACAATTCTGACTTTATATCACACAATTCTGACTTTATATCACACAATTCTGACTTTATATCTCACAATTTGACTTTATAACATGCAATTCTGACTTTATATCTCACAATTCTGACTTTATATCTCACAATTCTGACTTTATATCTCACAATTCTGACTTTATATCTCACAATTCTGACTTTATATCACACAATTCTGACTTTATATCTCACAATTCTGACTTTATATCTCACAATTCTGACTTTATATCATACAATTCTGACTTTATATCTCACAATTTTGACTTTATATCTCAATTCTGACTTTATATCTCACAATTCTGACTTTATATCTCACAATTCTGACTTTATATCTCACAATTCTGACTTTATAACATGCAATTCTGACTATATCACACAATTCTGACTATAACTCACAATTCTGACTTTATATCTCACAATTCTGACTTTATATCTCACAATTCTGACTTTATAACATGCAATTCTGACTTTATAACATGCAATTCTGACTTTATATCTCACAATTCTGACTTTATATCTCACAATTCTGACTATAACTCACAATTCTGACTTTTTATCTCACAATTCTGACTTTTTATCTCACAATTCTGACTTTATATCTCACAATTCTGACTTTATATCTCACAATTCTGACTTTATATCTCACAATTCTGACTATAACTCACAATTCTGACTTTATATCTCACAATTCTGACTTTATATCTCACAATTCTGACTTTATAACATGCAATTCTGACTTTATAACATGCAATTCTGACTTTATATCTCACAATTCTGACTTTATATCTCAATTCTGACTTTATATCACAATTCTGACTTTATATCTCACAATTCTGACTATAACTCACAATTCTGACTTTTTATCTCACAATTCTGACTTTATATCTCACAATTCTGACTTTTTATCTCACAATTCTGACTTTATATCTCACAATTCTGACTTTATATCTCACAATTTGACTTTATAACATGCAATTCTGACTTTATATCACAATTCTGGCTATATATCTCTTGACTTTATATCTCACAATTCTGACTATATATCTCACAATTCTGACTTTATGTCTCACAATTCTGACTTTATAACATGCAATTCTGACTTTATAACATGCAATTCTGACTTTATAACATGCAATTCTGACTTTATATCTCACAATTCTGACTTTATCTCACAATTCTGACTTTATATCTCACAATTCTGACTTTATATCACACAATTCTGACTTTATATCACACAATTCTGACTTTATATCACACAATTCTGACTTTATATCTCACAATTTGACTTTATAACATGCAATTCTGACTTTATATCTCACAATTCTGACTTTATATCTCACAATTCTGACTTTATATCTCACAATTCTGACTTTATATCACACAATTCTGACTTTATATCTCACAATTCTGACTTTATATCTCACAATTCTGACTTTATATCATACAATTCTGACTTTATATCTCACAATTTTGACTTTATATCTCAATTCTGACTTTATATCTCACAATTGTTACCTTTTTTATTTTTTTATTCTGTGGCGGAAACAAGCTTCCATAGAAAGTCAGTGTTTTTAGACCACATTTAGTTTCAGACCATCCCCTTTTGAGCAGGTTTGGAGTAACATGAGGGTGAATGGCCAGTGTTCGGCTGAACTGGTCCTGTAATATCAGATCATGTGTGTGTTTCATGCACCAGAATGAGCTGTTCTGCAGGATCGTCCCACCGCCGGCTCTTCCGCCTCGAGGGCCTCTGAAACCCGATGAAGTGTGTGTGGGGCTGGATCAGGGGCCCGTGTCTCACAGCGTGATTGATGAACCTCTGAAACACACAACACGAGGAAGACATGAAGCTTTCTTCATAGCAAAACACCAGTTCACTGCCACTGGAGCCAGTGATTTATCGGAGACAGGGTGCGGGCCCTTGAATCAGCGCTTTATTCTTAGTCCCTATATATTTATCTCTGATTATAAGAGTGCGTAAATGCGTTTTCGGTCCAAAATAACATTCTGGATGTATTTTAAATGATATGTTAGAAGCTGAAAGGCATGTATCATTTCTCTCTGGATGGTTATAAATGTCTCCTCGTCCTGTCGCTCTTTTCTTTTCCTCTCGCCTCGCGCCGAAAGACACTCAATCACTGCAGCTGTTCCTACTTTAAATGTGATAAATGTCATGTTTTTCATAGTTATTACCACATCCAGTTCCGTCTGCCGATTTGGAAATATTTAATCAATCTTTGACAGCTCTGCGAAAAATCTGCTTTTTTTGTTTTTCTTGTTTTCCGATATAGTTATCATGCTTATAACAAGATATATTTCCCTGAGAAGGTCAGAAAAATAATTTAATTCGAAAGGAAAATAATAAAAAATTTCTGACCTCACTGACACATACAGCTTTTTCTTGTTTTATGCAAAAACATCACAAAATTAGTGATATTTTCTGAAATCATCAGTGAATATATCTTGTTTTAAGGACAACTTACTGTGTTGGAAAACAAGACAAAAAACTTTGCAACAAAGAAAACATTTAAATAGTTGCATGTCTATCTTTATACTGTATTATGTGTCTGTGAACTGCATCATCAATATTTACCACTAGATAATAACCAGGTGGAAAAATTGAACACTTTCTTTATTTGTGTAATAGATACATACGTCGTTTAAACTAGTTAGACTAGTTTAATTTAATATCATACCAATTACAAACAGCAGCAGCTTGTTAGGAAAACTTCCTTCACATCTGCACTTCCGTTCAACGGCTTAAAGTCTCCATTTAGTCGATCATTTTATCCCTTAAAGGTCCCGTTCTATGCCCCTTTTCACAAGATGTAAAATAAGTCTCTGATGTCCCCAGAGTGTGTATGTGAAGTTTGAGCTCAAAATACCCAACAGATCATTTTTTACAGCATGTTTAAATTGACATTTTTTGGGGCTCAGAAAAACGAGCCGTTTCAGTGTGTCCCCTTTAAATGCAAATGAGCTGCTGCTGGACGACACAGGGGGCGGAGCTTCATGAGCTCGCGCTCAGTCTGTCAGGACAAATTCATCTCACGGAATGATGATAATATCAGAAACTCTCAGTAACGGCGTTCATTTCGAGTCGGACAATAATGCCTACAGAGTCAGATTGCTGTATAGAGATGAAACAGGTATAGTTTAGTAGTTTAATTACGGTTATTATAACGTATTTGTCATCTGCTTGTAGGCTATGTATCCATTATTTATTAATAGCCTACAAGTCTGCTGTCTGAATGATGATCAAACATGTACTGATGAGTTTAATAAAGTTTATTGTACATCACACAAAAGATGAAGCGTCAGTTTTACTTCAGAAAATCACCGTAAGAGCTGAGTAAACACAGTAGGCTAAGTTATAAGAAGTGCGCAAGTAGCCAGTAGAGTTGAGGGAGCATTCCTGTGGGCGGAGGTTAGTCAAGAAACGGTTCTGGTGATGTCACTAATGCAGGATGTAGAGGGGTGTAGTCCAATCGAGCCGTTTTTTGTAGTCAACTTCTGTTAATTAAAATATCTCGCTTGGCATTGAACTTTGAGCTTTATAATTTTACAGATATTATTTATGCTCTAACAGCAACATTACACACTAACTAAAGTTTGAAACATGGAATCGCATGCAACGGGACCTTTAAAACTCATCTTTGATCACCAAAATGACATATTTAAAAGTTTTTTCCTTAAAAAATGTTTCTTGAGCATCAAATCATCATATTAGAGTGATTTCTGAAGGATCATGTGACATTGAAGACTGGAGTAATGATGCTGAACATTCAGCTTTGATCACAGGAATAAATTACACTTTACTGTATATTAAAATAGAAAACAGCTGATTTAAAGTGCAATAATATTTTGTGATTTGTACTGTTTTTAATTTGATAAATTCAACTTTGATCATAGAAATAAATTACACTTTACTATATATTCACATAGAAAACAACTGATTTAAAGTGCAATAATATTTCACATTTGTACTGTATTTTTGACCAAATAAGCGCACCCTGACCCCAGACTGGTGAATAAAGCAATAGTTGTGTGTCTCCAGCACTAATGATCTCTCTCCAGCTGACGGCTTCATCTTTACTCATTGATTATAATGGGAAGTGGCTGTTGTCTTTATCTGACCTCTGACAAGGGTGTGTGTGACCCCATGGTGTGTGTGTGTGACCTCAGGGTGTGTGTGTGTGACCTCCGGCTGTGACCCGAGAGCATCTTACAGTGTGTTTGATGTGAAAGAAGCTGCTTGTGAAGTGTGTTTCTCCATGAGGGTCTGCTCGTGTTTCGATGAGGTGTTGATAAGATCCTGATCTCTTCTGCTCCCCGGAGGATCACACACACACTCCGGTTACACACAAATTGGCCGTCTCACTTTTCGCGCCGTCGAGGCTTTTGAGTGCCGTCCTCTGCTGTCCTGCTTTTATCTGTCCAGGTGAGCCGTCCTCATGATCCGGAGTCTCGTTACACGGCTCTCTTCAGTTTAGTTCAGTGCGCCTCATTGCAGACAGTGTTGTTTTTATTTTATTTTTTATAAAGCAAACAATGCAATACAGAAGTACATAAAGAAAACCACAGCAAAAAACAAATATAGACAAATATAGATGTTGAAAAAGCAAGTATCAGACAAATAAGCTAGTTGACGACAAACTAGAAAAGAACGCATAATACGAGAGGAAACAGATGGACCAGTTTTCACTCAGAAATTGCGAGTGAATTTCGCAAAAGGAACGGCACTGAATTAAATGTGAAATTTTTAAGTGAATAAACTGAAATTATTTCTTTTTTTTTCATAGATGTGACATAAATGTATCTGTCATTGAATCATTCATTCAAGAGATTTGCTTCAAAAACTCGTGCGTTCTGATTGGCTGACTCCGCCCACACACTCTTCTGATTGGCTGACTCTGCCCACACACTGGTCTGATTGACTGACTCCGCCCACACACTGATCTGATTGGCTGACTCCGCCCACACACTCTTCTGATTGATTGACTCCGCCCACACACTGTTCTGAGTGGCTGACTCCACCCACACACTGTTCTGATTGGCTGTGGGTTTTGATTGATTGGCGCATCTCGCAGTCGCGTCACGTCTAGTGTGGACAGACACATTATTTGTCACTGGAATCTTATGGCATCGCGTCTGGTTAGGACACGGTGTAATCAATTAAACATTTTAAATAGACTCCAACAATTAATTATAATAATATGCTAAAATATGCTTCTACTATAATTATGCATCATTTGCATACGGACATGATGAAGGATTCCTCAAATCATGTGTCTGTCTTTCAAGTAAATCTGGTAAATCTAACACATCAAATCAAATGTAAACAATATTAATATAACTGGTAAAACTTTATAATAAGGTCTCATTTGTTAATATTAGTTAATGCACTAAATAACAATGAGCAGTGTATATTAAAGCATTTATTACCTTGTTAATGTTAGTTAATAAAAATGTTGACGGTGCATTAACTAATGTTAACAGAACTAAATGTTCAGATGAATGCAGTATTGTTCGTTGTTAGTTAATGTGATCCGCTGTAATTAACTAATGTTAACAAATGAAATTAGTTTCATCCTGGTTTTTGATCCGGATGTTATTAATGAACAGTACGATTGGATGCCGATACGTGTGTGTACTTTCAGTTCTTGTAAACAAATACGATTCGTTTGATGCAGAAAATGGAAATTTCTTTCCGCCAGGATTTGTTTGTGATTCTCGTTGTTTTTCCTGTCGTCTACGACATGTTTTTGTGTGCATATGGAAATGTTTCAACGTAGTTTTCCATTATTGCACTGAGGAAGAGTCACGATTAATCCTGGGAGTTTGTTTGATAGTCAATGTCCATTTTCACTCATATTTTGGTCAAAATGAGTCCGTATTGATTTCAGGATTGCTGGTAAACACAAACACGGATCATAATATTAATGCATGTGTACACTACCAGTCAACAGTTTTGGATCGGTGAGATTTTTAATGTCTTTAAAGGAAGTCTCTTCTGCTCACCAAGGCTGCATTTATTAGATTGAAAATACAACAACAACAAAAACAGTAATATATATATATATTATAATTTAAAATAAGTGTTTTCTATGTGAATATACAGTAAAGTGTAATTTATTCCTGTGATCAAAGCTGAATGTTCAGCATCATTACTCCAGTCTTCAGTGTCACATGATCCTTCAGAAATCACTCTAATATGAGGATTTGATGATCAAGAAACATTTATGATTATTATCAGTGTTGAAAACAGTTATTTACATTTTTATTTCAGTATTCTTTGATGAATAGAAAGTTCAGAAGAACAGCATTTATCTGAAAAAGCTTGTGTAACATTAAACACTACCGTTCAAAAGTTTGGGGTCAATAAGAATTATTTATTTTATTTTTTGGGGGGAAAGAAATAAAATAAATCAATACTTTTATTCATCAAGGATTAATTAAACTGATCAAAAGTGACAGTAAAGACATTTATGATGTTAAAATATATTCTATTTCAAATAAATGCTTTTTGATGTACGAGTGACGTGCATGTAAACACCTGCTGTTGTAACGGACATGTAGTGTGTGTGTGTGTGTGTGTGTGTGTGTGTGTGTGTGTGTGTGTGTGTGTGTGTGTGTGTGTGTGTGTGTGTGTGTGTGTGTGTGTGTGTGTGTGTGTGTGTGTGTGTGAGAATCCGTCAGTCATGAGTCACGGGCCAGACTAAATATAGCAGATTCCCTGCAGTCATTGAGCGTTACCTTTTATGTCCCTGACCTGTCATTAAAAATAAATCAAACCTGTGTGTGTGTGTGTGTGTGTGTGTGTGTGTGTGTGTGTGTGTGTGTGTGTGTGTGTGTGTGTGTGTGTGTGTGTGTGTGTGTGTGTGTGTGTGTGTGTGTGTGTGTGTGTGAGTGTGTGAGTGTGTGAGTGAGTGAGTGAGTGTGAGCGAGCGAGCGAGCGTGCGTGCGTGTGTGTGTACCGGAGTCATCTGTGCGCTCTTGGAGAAACTCGGTCCCTGTGTGTGTGTGTGTGTGTGTGTGTGTCTCTCTGGCGTGGAGCCGGTCACTCTCTGCCTCTGAATTATTGACGGCACGTCCGTCATGTGAAATCAGCCATATGTAATGCGCCGCGCTGATGTTTGACGGTCAGGATATTGATTGAGTTCGGCAGAACGCTGTTCTCAGCGCATCGGGTTACAGGTCAAACACTGTCGCCCTTTACATCATCATCATCATCATCATCATCTCAGAGAATCACATCAGAATCACTGCTTATATATTTAGTTTTATGTATGTATATATATATATATATATATTTATCTATTTGTGTGTGTGTGTGAGAGAGAGAGAGTGTGTGATATTGTGTGTGAGAGTGGATGTGAGTGTGTGTGTGTGTGTGAGCGAGCAAGTGTGCGATTGTGCAAAAGTGTGTGTTTGAGTGTGTCCTTGTGTGATAGTGTGTGTGTGTGATAATGTGTGTTTTGCGCGCTCTGCATACAGCCAGACGTTTTCCTGATGCTCTTCATGTGCAAACACACACACACACACACACACACACAGAAGTACAAGGGCCTCAAACGCTGCGTGACCTCTGACCCTGCCGGCCATTAATCACTCCGCTCCTGATGGGCTCGTCCCACTGGGAGAATCAAGCCAGCAAGGCATGATGGGAGTGTTAGCCGAGGGCCAATCAGGACGCAGCTCCAGCCAGCGGCGGCGCCTCACTGACACTGCAGCCAATCGGCCGTTTATACAGAGAGCGTCCGGGAACAAACACTGAGCTTCTGTGCAGTAACACACTCAGTGTGACTTTAGTTTAAATTACATGTTTATATTTAGGGTCAGTAACATTTCCTTTAATTATTTCTTTAAAAATAGCATTAATTTGATCAAAAGTGACAGTTCTAATGTTACAAAAGATGTAAAAGAACAATGTAAATAAATATATGGATATATATATGTGTATATGTTCTGTTTCTATCGCTCTCTCCTGTGTTCAGTACTAGAGGACGGTTGGTGTGTGTGTGTGTGTGTGTGTGTGTGTGTGTGTAACTGCAGTCAGTATTAATCATTCAGGACTGTTTCTATTGTTCGCTCTCTATTCTCCGTGTGGCTTCTTGCTGACCGGCGCTTTAATTCAGCCATCAATAACCTCGGCCTGACCTTTGACCCCTGCGGTTGCACTAATTGTTTGATGTTGTGTTGATGGTCAGAGGCATTAAATGATGTCTAAAAAGATGTTTCTGGACCTGATCTCCCATAGTGCCGAGCAAAACACACACTGAATGGCTTTTGTGTTGACGTGTGCGTGTCGGGGCGCGCCATGCGACCTTTGAACCCGGAGTGTTTTTCATTGCACGTTCTCGCACGTTTGTGAGCCTTTCTATAGGACTCTGCTGATAAGAATCTCTCTAGTCTGTTTCTTCAAGGAGGTTTTCCCACTGATTCACTCCGAGCCGTTGTGTAATGTTCATAATCGTACAGTCAAACCAACATTTATTCAGAACATTTCTCACATGTCACAGTTTATTCGCTATAGTTTAGAAAACGGTAATAAAATATGAGCAGAACTCAGTTGATGTTTGACTGGTTTTGTCCGTCCTTCTGTTAGACTGTCTCACACATGAATTATGTTGAATATCTGTCAGCTGTTAAATTTAACTACACAATTAGATAATACCAGTTTAGCTCAACCAATCACCAAGCAATGCTTCATTGTGTTCAGTCTGTGTGTAAAAAGAGCATTAGCAATTAAAGACAACACACTTCAGCAGAACATGATCAGCTCAAAGTGTCCCAATCATTTTTTGCTCCCAAATGTTTATAAATGTCACTGGTAGTCTCTGTATGAAGAATATTTAGGTTTAATATGTAGGGCTGGGTATCGATTCAAATGTTCCAATTCGATACTCTCAGTACCGTATGCCTCTGAATCTGTGCCTTTATATCAGTATTACATGTATTTCTAGATCACAGGTCCAGTGGGATTGAATGTGAGATTGAATAAGTCACTCAATAACGTCCACAATGGTTCCTAATGCTAATACTGCCCTGTATAAAGTGTTTTGGCTTTTAGTATGAATATGTTAGCCGTACTGTTAGCTATTAGCTAGTGTGCTCCAAAACAATGACAAAATTCACATTTAGAAGAGCAAACCTAATGTTGAAAATGAAAATCAGGTTGACGTCAGAAACAACATCAGTCGAGTTCTGACTTCAGTCTGACGTCAACGCGACTTTCACTTCCAGCCAAACTCCTCCCGACTGACGTTACACTCTCCACTCGAGCAGCTCGACGGAAATGTAGAGGAGTAAAAGTACGATATTTGTCTTTCAGATGTAGTGAAGTTAAAGTAGAGTTTCCAGAAACATAATACTCAAGTAAGTGTAGTTTGTTACTGTCCAACTCTGATCAAAATAACAAATTTAACCTAAATAAACGTAAAATAATAATATAAACAACCAAAACAGACTCACACACACTCTCACATACACACACACTTACATACACACACTCTCACACACACACACTCTCACATACACTCTCACATACACATACACTCTCACATACACACTCTCACATACACATACTCACACACTTACATACACACACAGACACAAACACACACACAGTCACTCAGACACAGAAACACACACACACACACACACACACACACACACACACACACACACACACACACACACACACACACACACACAGTTGAGTTCTATATTAATGTGCTGTTCATTGATCTCTGATTGTTTTGTTGCTAAGCAACCACACACAGACACAAACACACACACAGTCACTCAGACACAGAAACATACACACACACACACACACACACACACACACACACATAAACACACACACACACACACACACACACACACACACACACACACACACAGTTGAGTTCTATATTAATGTGCTGTTCATTGATCTCTGATTGTTTTGTTGCTAAGCAACCACACACAGCCTACGGTGAACTGCATTACTTGGCAGAAGAAATGTTTATTAGGATTATCGGGTTTATTCTTCGTGTCATGAATGATTTATTGATCGTGGGTTTGAGCTCCGGCCTCTGATTTATAACAGCAGTGACAGCGAGGACTCCGGTGAACAGGAACACACACACACACACACACACTCTCTGATGCCGGTGTGTTTCCGCAGGGACTCCGGTGAACAGGATCCCCATCATGGCGAAGCAGGTCCTGGATCTGTTCATGCTGTATAAGCTGGTGACGGAGAAGGGCGGACTGGTGGAGGTCATCAACAAGAAGATCTGGAGGGAGATCACCAAGGGTCTGAGCCTGCCCACCTCCATCACCAGCGCCGCCTTCACGCTGCGCACGCAGTACGACACACACACACACACACACCTCCATCACCAGCGCCGCCTTCACGCTGCGCACGCAGTACGACACACACACACACACACACACACACACACACACCTCCATCACCAGCGCCGCCTTCACGCTGCGCACGCAGTACGACACACACACACACACCTCCATCACCAGCGCCGCCTTCACGCTGCGCACGCAGTACGACACACACACACACACCTCCATCACCAGCGCCGCCTTCACGCTGCGCACGCAGTACGACACACACACACACACACACACACACACACACACACACACACACCTCCATCACCAGCGCCGCCTTCACGCTGCGCACGCAGTACGACACACACACACACACACACACACACACACACACACACCTCCATCACCAGCGCCGCCTTCACGCTGCGCACGCAGTACGACACACACACACACACACACACACTCACACACACACCTCCATCACCAGCGCCGCCTTCACGCTGCGCACGCAGTACGACACACACACACACACACACACACACACACACCTCCATCACCAGCGCCGCCTTCAGGCTGCGCACGCAGTACGACACACACACACACACACACACACTCACACACACACCTCCATCACCAGCGCCGCCTTCACACACACACACACACACACTCACACACACACCTCCATCACCAGCGCCGCCTTCACACACACACACACACACACTCACACACACACCTCCATCACCAGCGCCGCCTTCACACACACACACACACACACTCACACACACACCTCCATCACCAGCGCCGCCTTCAGGCTGCGCACGCAGTACGAC
>NC_138228.1:1477802-1535302 GCF_964197995.2 Scardinius erythrophthalmus | reverse complement strand
CTCGCTCTCTCTGGGGGGTCTGAGGGCCTCCGCACTGGATCTGGGGCCCCAGGCGGGTCTGAGGGCCTCCACACTGGAGCATCTCAGAGAGAAGCTGGAGAACGAAGCGCCGGAGAGGAAGATGATCCGACTCGCTGAGGAGCAGCAGAGACTCATGCATCAGGCCTTCCAGCACAACCTGATGGCCATGGCCTCGCAGAACCTGCGGCTCGGGGCCCCGGCCAGGGGTCAGTGTGAGGGCCGAAGGGGGGTGTGTGTGTGTGTGTGTGTGTGTGTGTGTGACGCACTGGTGTGTGTGTTAATGAGTGTTTGTTTCTGCAGAAGAGAAGCAGGATCTGGCCATGAGTATTTCCTCCACTGGAGCAGCGAGTATCAGCGTGTCAGTGGAAGTGAACGGCATCATTTACTCAGGTTTGTGTGTGTGTGTGTGTCTGAGAGAGAGACTGAGACTGAGAGTGTGAGTGTGTGTCTGAGAGACAGTTTGAGCGTGTGAGTACGGCATAATTTACTCGTTCACTCCAGAATGCATTGTGTGTATATACACTCACCTAAAGGATTATTAGGAACACCTGTTCAATTTCTCATTAATGCAATTATCTAATCAACCAATCACATGGCAGTTGCTTCAATGCATTTAGGGGTGTGGTCCTGGTCAAGACAATCTCCTGAACTCCAAAGTGAATGTCAGAATGGGAAAGAAAGGTGATAAGCAATTTTGAGCGTGGCATGGTTGTTGGTGCCAGACGGGCCGGTCTGAGTATTTCACAATCTGCTCAGTTACTGGGATTTTCACGCACAAGCATTTCTAGGGTTTACAAAGAATAGTGTGAAAAGGGAAAAACATCCAGTATGCGACAGTCCTGTGGGCGAAAATGCCTTGTTGATGCTAGAGGTCAGAGGAGAATGGGCCGACTGATTCAAGCTGATAGAAGAGCAACTTTGACTGAAATAACCACTCTATACAACCGAGGTATGCAGCAAAGCATTTGTGAAGCCACAACACTCACAACCTTGAGGCGGGTGGGCTACAACAGCAGAAGACCCCACCGGGTACCACTCATCTCCACTACAAATAGGAAAAAGAGGCTACAATTTGCACAAGCTCACCAAAATTGGACAGCTGAAGACTGGAAAAATGTTTCCTGGTCTGATGAGTCTCGATTTCTGTTGAGACATTCAGATGGTAGAGTCAGAATTTGGCGTAAACAGAATGAGAACATGGATCCATCTAGGGATGGGACGGTATGAAAATTTAATATCACGATACTAGTGACCAAAATTATCGCGATTATCAATATTATCACGGTTTTGTTAAAACGAGATGAAAGTGTTCAAAAAGAGTTGATGCTCACACTGAAGACATTTCAACAAGTTTTATATTTGAAAATCAACAAACAACAAATAAAACAAGCAGCTTTGCACTTTTTAAAGCATTTCCTTCCTTATAATGACGGTCGTCAATAGCAACGCATTATAAGACCGCGCACATGCATTGTAACGGCCACCTAGTGTTAAGTAGTGTTCATGACATGAATGTGGATGTGCCTTTAAGATAACTTCTTCTATGGTGTACGTTATTGTATGCATGCTGTTTTTATGTGAGCGCGCACGCACAGTGAGAGTGAGATTGATCACGCAAAGAGGATGACCGTCCACTGCTGACCGTTGTTTTATTATAATGTGTTTACTTCCACTTTGATTTGTAACGTGTTTTAGAGTTTTCTTTTCCCTTTTAACATTCGCTCTTCGACATGTATGAAGAGTGTGCTTAACTGAGAGAAAACATCTATAAAAGTCTCGTGGAACTACCAGTTCATTTGCACTGTCTTGTATTCTTCATCTGGGCAGACTTCAAACTCTCTGACAGACGTTACAACATGTATCGCAACGGACGCGCTCTCTTGTTTCATTCAAATACAACTTGCCGTCTTGCGTCTCCGTTTGACATCTTACGCCCGTTTCACACATACTCCGTGTGCAGTGCATTTGCGGTGCGTGTTGCAGTGCGTATGCAGTGCAGGAGCAGCAGGCGCAATAGTGCTTTCACATATGCTGCGTTTGCAGTGCGTAACTGATTCGCTGCTGTTATACCACGAATACATACTCACTATTTGTAGCCTATTTCAAATCCAGAAGTTATCAGCAACTTTTATTTAAAAAAAGTTTTTTTTGTCAGCATTGCGATTCTCTTTGTACACATATACACTGTTTAATAGACGTATTCACGTTTAAACACAATTTAAACAACATATTATTAAAAGCATTACTTCTATATAATTATATAATAAGTTGCTCAAGCAAGTGGTAAAAATGTTTTACCATGTAGGATACTATTAAAATCGCATAGCCTACATTTTAAATTAAAACTTAAAATTGACAAAAACAGCAGACTCATACCCTTGCCTTTCTTTTGCATAATTTAAATCTTTATACAATAAATCTTGCATGTCACTAATAACTTGTTTTTCCACCTCCACGAATGAGACGAGTGTTGTTCATTATGTTGTCTTATTGAAGTAAATGGTATTTTCCCTTGATTTACCCCGGTCTTAACGTCTCAGCATTCCGATTGTCTTTGTACGCATATACACTCTTTAACAGACGCACGTTTATACACAATTTAAACAACGTCAGCCTATTATTCAATGGATTACTTTTACTTATATTAAGTTGCTCAAGCAAGTGGGCAAATATTTAACCATGTACTTTATATTAAATCGCAAACATTTTAAATTAAAACTTAAAATTGACAAAAACAGCCGACTCTCATGCCTTTTCTTTTTCATTTAAATTTGAATACAATAAATCTTGCATATCACTAAGAACTTGTTTTTCCACCTCCACGAATGAGACAAGTGTTGTTCATTATGTCACCTTGTTGAGGTAAATTGTAGCTTTCCTTGCTTTACCCCGGTCTTAAAGTGAAAAAAAAAAGTATTTAAATACATTTATGTTGAGATTACTAAATTTTATTTAATTAATCGCATTTATGGTGAAATTGCTACATTTTTAGGTCAATCTGCGTTCATTTTGACCACGAAACATGCACTGTCACTTTAATTCAGCGCGTGCAGCACAGCAAAAATAGACTCGGTGCGGAAACGATCGCTGCACTGCTGTATACGCACCGCAACTGGAACGGATCGCCGGACTGCATCCGTGTGCAGTGTGAAAGCTCTAACCTGTTAACATGGGTACGGAAAAAAATACGCACCGCATACGCACTGCAAATGGAGTATGTGTGAAACGGGCGTTAGACATCTTGTCTGAACGATTGTTTTGTACGCTGTACATGATTTAGGCTATAAAAAGGTAAGAAAACATTCATCTCAATTCAATATGCCCGTAATTATGTGGTAAAAAAAAAAATCGGTGTAATAAGTGTATAGTGAATATAAATTGTTATCCCTTAAATGTCACTCTTAATAGTCTTGAACTTGTTCGTTCGTCTTTGGCTAAGCCACTTGCTGCGAATATTTCTTTGCGGAAGCCTCACGTTTATTGATATAAAATAGTTCAGTTTAAAACAAAATTTCATTCCCAATTATTTCCCAGACGTAGTTTTGGTATTGAGGTCAAACTTGCCTTGCGTTCGCTACAACAGTCGGTGATGGTCACACAAGACGACTAGGCAGATCTGAAGTTATTGCAGCGACTTTTTCTTGTTCCCTCAGGACTTTTGTTAAAGCCAAAATATGACCACACCTCAGAATTGGTTCTTTTAAAAGGCTGAAAAATCTCCCGAGCACGGTCACTGCCTTCCGCAATTCCTTCTTGAATAAAAAAATAACATCGCGCCTGCGGCTGCGTCAGACTGTTGCTGGCTGAACAGGATCTAAAATCGCGATAATCAAACACGGTTTTAATGATAATTAAATTTTAAACGATATTACTAACCGTCAGTGCATTTTATCGTGGTTTATCGTGAAACCGGTAATCGTCCCATCCCTAGATCCATCATGCCTTGTTACCACTGTGCAGGCTGGTGGTGGTGGTGTAATGGTGTGGGGGATGTTTTCTTGGCACACTTTAGGCCCCTTAGTGCCAATTGGGCATCGTTTAAATGCCACGGCCTACCTGAGCATTGTTTCTGACCATGTCCATCCCTTTATGACCACCATGTACCCATCCTCTGATGGCTACTTCCAGCAGGATAAGGCACCATGTCACAAAGCTCGAATCATTTCAAATTAGTTTCTTGAACATGACAATGAGTTCACTGTACTAAAATGGCCCCCACAGTCACCAGATCTCAACCCAATAGAGCATCTTTGGGATGTGGTGGAACGGGAGCCTTGTGCCCTGGATGTGCATCCCACAAATCTCCATCAACTGCAAGATGCTATCCTATCAATACGGGCCAACATTTCTAAAGAATGCTTTCAGCACCTTGTTGAATCAATGCCACGTAGAATTAAGGCAGTTCTGAAGGCGAAAGGGGGTCAAACACAGTATTAGTGTGGTGTTCCTAATAATCCTTTAGGTGAGTGTATATTATATATATATTAAGTTCAGTACATCACTATTAATCTCATTTTTTGAATTGTGTATTTCTATGACAGGAACTCTGTTCGCGCAGAAGTCGGCGTCCGCGGGTGTGTGTGTGTCTCACGCTCCTCCAGCTCGACCCTTCTCTAGCTCCGCCCCCAGCCAAAGCCCCGCCTCCTCCTCCCCCAGGGGGCGGAGCTCCGCGGAACCATCCACCAGCGGCTCCCCGTAACCCGAGCCGACCGCAAACTGTTGCACAATCAGTACCTCATTCTCTCCTGTCGACTTCGGCTGTCCGCGTGTTTAGAAACATATTACGGTTTTCGCACACGTACATCGACACATATGCATAACATAACATCGCTGGGCCTCGTTCACGAATCACAAGTTAACCGTTCAGAAACACTCTTACTGTAAAACCTCACAATCAATTCAATGCAACGTAAGAATGGATGTGTGAACGGTTTATACTGAAGTTTGTGCTTGTGTTTCATGAACGACGCCCGGCGTTTAAGAGAACGCTAAATACAATCAGAACGTTCAGCCAAACGACGGGCAGGTTTTACAGAACTTGAAGATTTTTATTTAGAGTGTGTTTCGATCTGTCTTCTGATTGTTTTCGTGACTTTTTTTCCTGAATGAACTTTTTCTCTCAAGTTTTCCTCATTTTACATTCATACCTCAAGCATTCAACGTTACGGGAATGTCTTTTACCTCAGGATCTGTAGTTTAGGCCTTTTCTGAATGAGTTTTTATTTTGTTTTTGTTTTGTATCGATTTGAATTCGTCAGAATCAAAAATGCTGACGGGACCTCACTGACTCTCTGCTATGCATCCGTCTGGACCCGGGGACGGGGTCGCTAGGGAAGAGGAAAATCCCGGGATCTTATATAAGGTTCTCTCAAGCGTTTGATGATTTCAGAGCCGTCTGTCTCTCAGAACACAACAGTCTATACCTCAGAAACCAGCTGAATGTGTCAGTCGATGTTTGAACGAGCGATCGGCCCGCTGTGGATCTGCTCATGTTTATTTCATCTGCATCTCAGGGCAAGTTTTAAATATATATGGGTGAATCTCATGAAATCAACAACAACAACAAAAAAAATCAAATATTTTATAAATCATATATATATATATTAGTGCTGTCAAATCAATTCATCATGATTAATCACATCTGTGTATATACACAAACTTTTATGTTAGAGATGCGATTAATCGATTTGCCAGCAATAATATATATGTATGTGTTTGTGTGTGTATATGTATTAGTGCTGTATATGTATAAGTGCTGTCAAATACAACAATTGCAATTAATCACATCTAACATAAAAGTTTATGTATATACACAAACTTGTTAGATGTGATTGATTTGAAAGCAATTATATATATGTGTGTGTGTGTGTGTGTGTATATACACACACACACACACATATATATATATACACACACACACACATTATTTATTTACAAACTTTTATGTAAGATGTGATTAATCACAATTAATTTATTTGACTGCAATTATATATAAAAATATTCTATAAATTATATATATTTGTGTGTATGTGTGTATGTATATATATATACACACATACACGCACATAATTACAAACTTTTTTGTCAGATGTGATTAATCACGATTAATCGATGTGTCACAAATTATATATATATATATATATATATATTCACAAATACAGTATGTAATTTTATATATATATAATATATATTTGTGTGCATGTATGTGTGTGTGTGTGTATATATATATATATATATATATACACACACACACACACATATATTATATAATTACAAACTTTTATGTTAGATGTGATTAATCACGATTAATTGATTTGATAGCACTAATATAATATAATACATTTTTAAAGAAAATTCGTCTCATTTCATGTCATTGTCATGATAATAGCCTCACAATTTAAAAGTCCAACATTTTCCTTATGCAAAATATAATTTCTCATTTCTTTCCGCTGATTTTGGATCAAAATATCATGTTTTTCTCAGAGGTTTCATGAGATTCACCCATGAATGGTGTGATGAGGTTCTCCATCAAATCATTCCACAAACTGAAGCAGAATCTCTGCGTGAACATCCTCTTTATCATCCAACCTCACGTTTGCTCTCCGTAACTGGAGGGCGTCTCTCTCAGGAATACTGTGATGTTTTTAAGTGAACTCATTATTTTTAAGATGCTATGAATATAATCACTCATGAAGCGTTGTTGTGAAATGTGGAGATTTACACTACGTACCTCATGCTGCCATGATGACGGGAAGCAAACGCGCTTCCCGAATACTGTGCGGAATCTGGAATGCTGGACGTGAATCCCTCGATTCTTTCTTTTTGTGTCTTTGTTTTTTTTTTCTCGTGGCAAAACCAAACAAACGTGAACTGTTGCATTTGTACAATCAGGTGGCCAAACCTGCTCACCTTAACCAAACAAACTGCCTTCAGTTCCTGCACAGCTAGATACCAAAGACCAGGTCAAAGGTCACCTGCATTATATTATTGATGCGAGTGTTTCAGTGTCATGAACGTTTGTGATCGACTCCTTGAAGATCTTCTGGGGTGTGTTTCCCGAAAAAATTGTTAGCCAACTACGGTCGCAAGTCCCATCGTTATCGGCAGTTCAACGAGTCTGTGTTTCCCGAAACCATCGTTATAACCAGAGCCCGTCTACGGAGAGCCTGGCCACTCCCTATTAAGTCCTATTGTACCGAATTGTGGTTGTAGTTCCACCAGAGCTCCACTGGGGGCGATCGCCCATGAGTGCAGAATGAATGGGAGTCTATGGGGCTAGACGGCTAAATGTGTCTCTTTCACCCGATTGCCGTTGAGAAATCTCAGATTTGATTGTAGGTTTTGCAAGTTCAACATGGGTTATAGGTCGAAAGTTGAATGAACGAGTACTTGTGTCCTTTCGATTTCTTACAGGTTGAGTTGTTGTTGCCCATGACACGCTAGCATTCTGCTAATGAACGCTGATTGGTCAGTGAAGGACTGATTACGACCAGAGATACCGCTTGATGGCATCGTGTGTGTGTGTGTGTGTATTTTCGGTCTTTTTAAACAACAAAAGAAAAACTCTTCTAGCATGTGTGTTTGCATGTGTCGGCTGTGTTGTCGATGCCTCGAGAGAAAAGAAAGTGACTGAAGGATTGCCGTAAAGCAGTATCTCTGGTCGTACAATGTGTATGACGTCATTGACATTTTAAAAGACTTTTTAAAGCAAATAAGTGACTCTAAAAAATCTAACACCCAGCAGTGTGTAATTTCTTTGCATCTCCTTTCGAATACAACATTCAAATTACTAGACAAAAAATGATATCCTGAGGAAAGTGGATTTTGAGGGGTATAGCGCCATAGACCTCCATTCATTCTGCACTCGTCCTGTGAGCGCCCTCATGTGGAGCCAGAGTGGAACTGCACTCGTCCTGTGAGCGCCCTCATGTGGAGCCAGAGTGGAACTGCACTCGTCCTGTGAGCGCCCTCGTGTGGAGCCAGAGTGGAACTGCACTCGTCCTGTGAGCGCCCTCATGTGGAGCCAGAGTGGAACTGCACTCGTCCTGTGAGCGCCCTCGTGTGGAGCCAGAGTGGAACTGCACTCGTCCTGTGAGCGCCCTCATGTGGAGCCAGAGTGGAACTGCACTCGTCCTGTGAGCGCCCTCATGTGGAGCCAGAGTGGAACTGCACTCGTCCTGTGAGCGCCCTCGTGTGGAGCCAGAGTGGAACTGCACTCGTCCTGTGAGCGCCCTCATGTGGAGCCAGAGTGGAACTGCACTCGTCCTGTGAGCGCCCTCATGTGGAGCCAGAGTGGAACTGCACTCATCCTGTGAGCGCCCTCATGTGGAGCCAGAGTGGAACTGCACTCGTCCTGTGAGCGCCCTCATGTGGAGCCAGAGTGGAACTGCACTCGTCCTGTGAGCGCCCTCGTGTGGAGCCAGAGTGGAACTGCACTCGTCCTGTGAGTGCCCTCATGTGGAGCCAGAGTGGAACTGCAGCCAGTTCAGAAGCCGGAAGTTTACTGAGAGTGGAACTTCTCCCCTTATTAGACATTCTCTGATTATAACGAACATTCGCAAACAGCATCGCAGAGTTGTGTTTGGAGCGACAGATCTCGACCTGTGGTTAGGAGAAGAGTTAGAAGAAGAGACTCAAATCCTGATCTTGAGTCAAATAATCAAGCGGACTTTCAGTACAATCTGTTTCATCTAGAATACATACAAATGTCATTTACGTCTTTTAGTTTGTCAAGAGATTTGAAGTGTAGTTTCTGAAGAGTCTATGATCGAATCTGGAAATAAAGCAAAATAACTAAGAAAATGAGAAATATTCCTCAGATGAATGTCTGTAATTTATAGTAAAACATCTCGCATTAATTCGATCTCAAACAGATTCATTAACAGTAGTTATTACTCCAACACCTGCGTGACATCATTAACCAGCGCGGCTGAACAACCAATTTGAGACAATACGGTTTCGGGAAACAGTCGAGACTATAGTTGATTTCTTCAGCGAGTTACGCTCGTGTACGGGAAACATGCCCCTGATCGAGTCTGTTTTAACAGGTGTGTATCATGATGATGTAATGGGTGACCAGGGAATGACCAGTGCATTAAAACACACATACACGCGTGTCTGGTCAGATGATTGTGTCCGGTCTGGAAGAGGTTTGAAGGCCATAGTGATGTGCTCTCTCTCTATTCTCAGGACACTGATTCCTCTGTTCCAGCTCTGATTCTCCATGTTTGCTGCAGCTCTTCTTCTGTTTGAACTGGATTAAAAACCAGATTGTGCAGATTCTCTCTCCTGTTTTATTGTGACTGTGTCTGATTGCTTTAAAATGCTTCAGGTTTTGTAGAGCCATAACAGGTTTCCAGCGTCCAGTCAGTGGACCATCAGAACAGGTTTTTAACACCAGATTTGGTCTCTTCGTTGCTGAATATATGGCGACTCCCGAGGGTCAGAGACGAAACTATTCCTGTCAAACAAACAATGTTAAACTCAAGAGATACTGGTCCAAGAACAGGTCTAGAGTCTGAATCATCTACTTAGGGAATCGTCAAATTTAAGGGCTGTCTCAATCGTAAAATACTTAGTGTGCACTGAAACGTTTGCTCCCTAAAATATCCCACAATGCAGCATGAAAATCAGGGACCATTTATTCTCGCTATGTTCCCTTAATAGAATTTTTTAAGTGTGAGTCAGACATAAGAACTCAATACACTGCATGACACATGATTTTTGTTGTTGTTGTTCAATTATATTTTAGCATAAATATAAATAGCCTAATCATCCTCAGCTGATTGAGACGCAACCTTTAACGGTCAGGTCACGTGACGCCCGCAGCCATTTTATTAAGTGCACCTGCAAACGTTCACTCCACTTTATTTAAAATTTCTCGACATAAAAGTATTAGTCACATCAATTAATATAAAAACACAACAAACAAAAAAGTACCCATGTAAGGGCACATAATGCTGCGCCACTTAACGGGCTAAATAATGTTCACGTGATGTCAGGCAGATTTTCTGCGGCAAATTGGTTTGCACTCTTTCAGCTGTTTCCATTAACCGTGATGAAACACATTATTTTATATGACGCCGAGGGAGACTTTGAGCCATTACCAGTCGAAGAATGAGCTACAAATAGGTAGGACTATACTTTAAACATGTGTGTGGTGTTAGAAAATTATCTTGATTTTGCGCGCCAAAGCCGTGCAACATGGTCACGTGGTGGAAAAATAATTGTCCTCAGAAATTAAAATGGAATAAAAAAACTATTCTCATAACCTCAGAATATTTGAGAGTTTTAGTCTGGAAAGTGTGTAGATGATGCTAACTAAAGCCCAAATCAGAAATGAGGCTTTTGTAAATAATAATAACATAAGTCGAAATGACATGGACCTACTAATGTTTGAGAGGAAAAATCTAAATAGTTAAAATTTCACTTTTGTTTATTTCATAATTACTTGTATGTCATAACTTCGACTTTTTATGTCGTAATTGACCGATTCTTCGTCATTCTCAGAACTTCTGTCATTAACATTAAAAAGCTTTGAAATTTAGCCTTACCGGAAACAGTCAATCGGGGGGAAATTGGGGTAAGGAGCTTTTTATTTTTTCAAATGATGGATGTTGGACCTAGTTATGAGTTTCTTAAAGATATATTTTATTAATACGTCTATCTATATTTCTGTTATCGACTGCTTGAACTGAAAGAAATGAGAAATGTTCTGTGGTTTTCATGTGGAAACGAGTCGAGTGACTCAGTCCTGTTGAACCTCGAGGTGGCGCTCGTGCACAGCGAGAGACACGTGATGTTCAATCTGATTTTTGTGTGAAGTTGTTCAGCTGTAGTTTTTATAGATTGTATTTTTCTCTTGTGACAGCATCACTCAGGAGGAGATTTGTTGCACATTTTTAACTCCTCTTTTTTTTTTCTTTTTTTTTTACCGTATTTAACTCTTAAATATATAACTCGTTTGTCTTTTCTTGGTTTAAGTTCCTAAACCTTCTCTGTGACTTCACACATTGGGTTTGTGCATGTTTTCTATAATGTTGTGATCATGACTACAATGCAACCTTGTTTCATTTTAATTAAAAGTTAGGTCTATATTTAGGAGAAATCCCATGTAAATGCATGTGAACTTTGTGTATGTTAAAAGTTTAGCACTTTACCACAAAAACAAGGTAAACATTGAGTATGGGGCTTTAAACTTTAAGATAAAGGTTTACTTTATATCTTCAGTGTTTTTTTTTTTTTTTTTTTTTTCAATATGGCTTTTATTTTAGATTCATGTTTAGGTGTGTGTGTGTGTGTTTTGTGTGTGTGTTTTCTTTTTTCTATTTCAGTTTCATGAACTTCTTGACCACAGATTGTGAAACCCCATAAGGGAACCATAATAGCAAATCCATATGACTCCATAATCGGTCCGCTTTGTGCAAGGAACACAATCTTGACTTCAGCTTTTGTCCTCCAGTGACACTCTAGAAACTTCAGTACCAAAGGCTTTTCGATGTCAACCCTGGGACTGAATCCATGAAGCATTTTCAAAACAAACAAACAAAAAATTCTTATTTTATTGCATATTCTAGCTTAAAGTTAAGAGTATTTTGAATTCCTGCAAGGAAAGGCAAGTATATTTATATAGCACATTTCATACACTACGGCAATTCAAAGTGCTTTACATAGAAAATAAGTACAAAATAAAAGCAAGTGAAATTAAAATAGTTGAATTAGAGTAAAATGAATTAAAGTAGTAAAAAGATGAAACATAGAATAAACTTCTCATCTGTCAAAACCGGTGTATCTTATTTGGCGTCTTTCAGTTTCCCCAATGAAGTGGTTTATGTTTCTCTCTTCCCCAATCCTCAGAGCCATTCCAGTTCAGAGTCAAAACGAAGAATACAGTCAGTCGGACGTACAATGTTTTTATATAAAAGTACTTTTTTAGAAGATAAAACTGAGGAATTAAAATTCTTGAAAAGATTATTCTTAACTATCGTAAATCACTATTTAGTAATAACTTATATTAAAGTCCCCCAGTCAATCATTGTATCCCTTAAAACTCCAAAATTACATATTTAAAAATGTCTTAATGCCTTAAAATATCTTGAATTGTAACTCGACACCCTTGCCTCATTTAGTATGCGCGGTTCTATGAATATGCAAATGAGCCCCGCCTCCACTCAGGAATACTCAGCAATGCTGTCGACTTATGAATTTACACATGGTTTGTCTTAAAGCATATTAATAACACCACATAGACACATAAACAACATTAAAAGCTGGATTTACACCACAGGGGGACTTTAACTCTTGTGCTGAGAGTCCTTCTCCTACTTTGGTGTTCCTGTCTGCACAAACCGAAACAACTGCAAAAAGTGATCTTGAAACTGAAAGAGATGTGCCCGTCAGAACAGCGAATCTGAAGAGTCTCGGCGCGAGGAATAATCCATTATTTATCAGCTTTAATATATCGCCAAATTCTCTTATTGGGCTGATAACGATAACATTAAAAATTAACATATATCAGCCGATACCAATATAGTGACATATCGTATCGTGCAGAACACAACTTCAGCATTAATTAGGTAAAAAAAGAGATTGTATTCTACTAGCAGCAGATACACTGATGCCTGTCAAAAAAAAGAGGGAGGAGTCGACTAATCAGTGACACACACTCACACTCACACGCACACCAACACACATACACACACACACACACCAACACACACTCTCTCTCTCTCTCTCTCTCTCTCTCACACTCACATGCACACCAACACACATACACACACACACCAACACACACACACACACACAAAAAGTCAAAGTCAGCTTTATTGTCGATTCTTCACATGTTCCAGACATACAAAGCAATTGAAATTACGTTTCCCTCCATCCCACGGTGAAGACAAAAACATGTAGTTAAAACTAGACTAGTAAAAAAAAAAAACTAGACATAGCTAAAAACTATATAACTATCACTATATATAGGCATCAATAAAATAGACATTTAAATTACAGTTTTTCTCGATTGTTTACACACATTTTCTGAAAGCATGCCTCATATTCTCAGAACTCTACACACAAATCCAAAAACACACACACAATGGGCAAAACCCCTCAATTCTCCTGCAAAATGAAACTTTACATTCAAAACAATGTTATTTCTTCTCAAAATGGTATTTTGTTTTCAAATGACACACACAAACCATCATATGAATAGACATTTATAAGAACCAGTTGAACACTGATGTGCTCAGAGTAAAACACTTCTTCTCCATTCATCATAATGACTTAGGCTTTTTTTTGTTCAGTGTTACACTTTCTACAGACAGTACATACATAAGTGTGTTGTAAAATATCTGAGAATATTGTTTTTATACTCAGAACACACAAATACACGGTAATAAATATATTTTATTTTTCCCACAAAAACAATGCACACAGTGTACATCCCAACCAACACAAAGTTGTAGGGGAGAGCGGGGCTCAAAGTAACGCTTTTTGACTTTCTCAGTTTGTGTAAATCTACTTATGGTTCAGAGTATTTATTTTTTCCCACATTAATTTCCCACATGTCTAGTACAATTGTGGTTTTGTTTTATTAATACAGTATATACTTTTTTCTTGATATACCCTCAATCGGCCATAGTGATATACCCCGAAAGAATGGAAGTGAAATGTGACAACATGCCCCATAGGTGGGGTACATTGTAACATGTGTGGGGCACATTGTAACATGACATATGACAGCTTAAAATGTTATCTGATCTAATAAAAAAAAAATACAAAACAAACTAAAATATTTTCTAAATAAAATACAATTAAAAAACTTTTTCATATAAAATAATGGCATTTTTTAATAATTAAATATAAACTCATTTTTGAGTTTTGACTACGAACACAGGAAAACACAGCTATACAACACATAGTCCAAACCAAATAAATAATTAGTAATTTCTGAAAATTGACTCTCAGTCTTTATTCACCTTTTTCTCAATAGAATTAATAATAGTACAGAATATAATAGCATATTTCTAATAGGGGCACATTGTAACGCAGTGTGACAACATGCCCCCGCCTGCACAACTGGGATTTAAACCCTGCTAGTGTCTTCTGCTAGTTAGCGAAGCATTAAAGAACTATCTCAACTGTTAAATAACATATTGGAGATTAAAATAATATCAGATTTGTCTAATTTTAAATAAACACAAAAAATAGAGATGAAAAATTAACTTAAGTAAGAAATTTACTTTTGCTATGGTTTAATAAATGTCTATGGATATCTTCCAAAAAATAAATAATTTTGGCGCAATTTTTTCTCTATATAGTGTTGATATGGCAACTAGTAAATACACAGAGTTTCGTCATGCTAGCATGTGTGGAAGTATTTAAAACAAGCGTGTTACAACAACTAGCCCCGTGTTACGTTGTGCCACGCGCTCCCCTACCCACAGTGGTCTACATACAAAACAACAGAAGAATTTACTGTATACAGTTACAGTAAAAATAAAATCCAATGTTGGCCTCCATTGCTCCATTGAAGAGCTCACCTGTTGAAGAGCTCACCTGTTGAAGAGCTCACCTGTTGAAGAGCTGACCTGTTGAAGAGCTCACCTGTTGAAGAGCTCACCTGTTGAAGAGCTCACCTGTTGAAGAGCTGACCTGTTGAAGAGCTGACCTGTTGAAGAGCTCACCTGTTGAAGAGCTCACCTGTTGAAGAGCTGACCTGTTGAAGAGCTGACCTGTTGAAGAGCTGACCTGTTGAAGAGCTGACCTGTTGAAGAGCTGACCTGTTGAAGAGCTCACCTGTTGAAGAGCTCACCTGTTGAAGAGCTGACCTGTTGAAGAGCTGACCTGTTGAAGAGCTGACCTGTTGAAGAGCTCACCTGTTGAAGAGCTGACCTGTTGAAGAGCTGACCTGTTGAAGAGCTCACCTGTTGAAGAGCTCACCTGTTGAAGAGCTGACCTGTTGAAGAGCTGACCTGTTGAAGAGCTGACCTGTTGAAGAGCTCACCTGTTGAAGAGCTGACCTGTTGAAGAGCTGACCTGTTGAAGAGCTGACCTGTTGAAGAGCTGACCTGTTGAAGAGCTCACCTGTTGAAGAGCTGACCTGTTGAAGAGCTGACCTGTTGAAGAGCTGACCTGTTGAAGAGCTGACCTGTTGAAGAGCTGACCTGTTGAAGAGCTCACCTGTTGAAGAGCTCACCTGTTGAAGAGCTCACCTGTTGAAGAGCTCACCTGTTGAAGAGCTGACCTGTTGAAGAGCTGACCTGTTAAAGAGCTCACCTGTTGAAGAGCTGACCTGTTGAAGAGCTCACCTGTTGAAGAGCTGACCTGTTGAAGAGCTGACCTGTTGAAGAGCTGACCTGTTGAAGAGCTCACCTGTTGAAGAGCTGACCTGTTGAAGAGCTGACCTGTTGAAGAGCTCACCTGTTGAAGAGCTCACCTGTTGAAGAGCTCACCTGTTGAAGAGCTCACCTGTTGAAGAGCTCACCTGTTGAAGAGCTGACCTGTTGAAGAGCTCACCTGTTGAAGAGCTGACCTGTTGAAGAGCTGACCTGTTGAAGAGCTCACCTGTTGAAGAGCTCACCTGTTGAAGAGCTGACCTGTTGAAGAGCTCACCTGTTGAAGAGCTCACCTGTTGAAGAGCTCACCTGTTGAAGAGCTGACCTGTTGAAGAGCTGACCTGTTGAAGAGCTGACCTGTTGAAGAGCTGACCTGTTGAAGAGCTGACCTGTTGAAGAGCTGACCTGTTGAAGAGCTGACCTGTTGAAGAGCTGACCTGTTGAAGAGCTGACCTGTTGAAGAGCTGACCTGTTGAAGAGCTGACCTGTTGAAGAGCTGACCTGTTGAAGAGCTGACCTGTTGAAGAGCTGACCTGTTGAAGAGCTGACCTGTTGAAGAGCTCACCTGTTGAAGAGCTCACCTGTTGAAGAGCTGACCTGTTGAAGAGCTGACCTGTTGAAGAGCTGACCTGTTGAAGAGCTGACCTGTTGAAGAGCTGACCTGTTGAAGAGCTGACCTGTTGAAGAGCTCACCTGTTGAAGAGCTCACCTGTTGAAGAGCTCACCTGTTGAAGAGCTGACCTGTTGAAGAGCTCACCTGTTGAAGAGCTCACCTGTTGAAGAGCTGACCTGTTGAAGAGCTCACCTGTTGAAGAGCTCACCTGTTGAAGAGCTGACCTGTTGAAGAGCTCACCTGTTGAAGAGCTCACCTGTTGAAGAGCTCACCTGTTGAAGAGCTGACCTGTTGAAGAGCTGACCTGTTGAAGAGCTCACCTGTTGAAGAGCTCACCTGTTGAAGAGCTGACCTGTTGAAGAGCTGACCTGTTGAAGAGCTGACCTGTTGAAGAGCTGACCTGTTGAAGAGCTCACCTGTTGAAGAGATCACCTGTTGAAGAGCTCACCTGTTGAAGAGCTGACCTGTTGAAGAGCTCACCTGTTGAAGAGCTCACCTGTTGAAGAGCTGACCTGTTGAAGAGCTCACCTGTTGAAGAGCTCACCTGTTGAAGAGCTCACCTGTTGAAGAGCTCACCTGTTGAAGAGCTCACCTGTTGCCCTTTTATGCTAAAGCTCTGATTGCTAATTGTAAAACTGTGTGACGGGTGTTTGCCCATGTGAAGAGTCAGTGTGTGTATCTGAATGGCAGTGTGTTCCTTGAGAAAACGAGAGATTTTCTGCATCTTCTAGACGGCCTAGTGACTGAGGGGAGAGAGTTCAGCATCCTAACAGCCTGGTGGATGAAGCTGTTGTTGAGTCTGGTAGTGCGGAGTAGGGGCTCCTGTACCTCTTCCCAGATGGCAGGAGGCTGAACAGATTGTGAGCTGGATGACTTTCATCACTCACAATTGTGGTCGCTTTGCGGATGAGGCGGGTGGAGTATATATGTCTTTCAGGGAGGGGAGTGGCGCACCAATGATCTTTCCGGCTGTGTTAACTATAAACTCACTCACACACACACACACACACACACACACACACATACACACACACACACACACCAACACTCACTCTCTCTCTCTCTCTCTCACACACACACACACACACACACACACACACACACCAACACTCACTCTCTCTCTCTCTCTCACACACACACACACACACACACACACACACACACACACACACACACTGAATTCTAAATTTCTAAATTGTTCATAGAATTCTAAATGCTGATTGTTCTACTTTATTGTTCTGTATGCACATCTGTGATGATTCACGGTAAAAATCAGAAATGCTTTGTCTATACAGTGAAACAGCTGTCATGCCAATAAAGCAGAGTTAGAGCTGAACTGAATATATCGTGCATCTCTAGTCTCTGTAGAACAGAATTCCGCTCACAATCATGTGAACTACAGCTGGGCATTACTGTCAGTAAATGTGTGTGTCTGCGGTCAAAATGAACCGCAGCTTATAAAAAAAGGAAACGCATTGTGACAAGCGTTTCTGGAAACCCAGCAGATGGTGCATCACTGTTAAGAGTTCAGTGTGTTTAGACCCGCATCAGTGAAGAGAGACTCAGATGTTTAGTCACATCCTGTGTGTTCATGTGTCAGTTACTCCATAACCAGGGGTTAAAGTTGGCCGGAGCGGTCCGGGAAGCGTTCCGACACGTCAGATAAATTAATAAATAAATAGATTCAAATCAAATCATTCTCATCAAATTCAATAATAATCATCATTCACCAATTCAAAACTGAATATCACCCCCTGGCCCCGCATTCACAAACACGCGTTATGTTCTCAGTCACGGTTCTCCGTTTATATACTGTCTATGCGGTTCTCCTGTCTGATTGAGTGCGTCCGTATGAAGGACTAAAAATGACAGAACGAAAAATAAATAAATAAATAAATAAAAGTAGAAATAAATAAATAAATGCAGAAATAATTGTAAAAATAAATACATTTTGGTAATATAAATGGCTATTTCTGTATTTTTACATGTATTTATTTATTTATTTATGCATTTCTATATGTATTTATTTATGTATTTATACATTTATTTATATATTTATGTATTTATATATTTATTTATTTATATATTTATATATGTATTTATTTATACATTTATTTATTCCTACATTTATTTATTTCTGTATTTCCACATTTCTACATTTATTTATTTCTGTATTTCCACATTTCTACATTTATTTATTTCTCTATTTCCACATTTCTACATTTATTTTTCCCTGCGCATGTATGCTAATTGACCAATGGCTAACCACGCCCCCTCCACTCACTCAGTCAACATTCGGTAACAGGCGCTTTGGCAGCTGTCAGTAGGAAACATTTCACAGGAGGCAATTGATGATTTTTTGGAGACAGAAAGATTATATATCATCTCGATGTCACCAAAAGGGCCTTAAATATGCATCGGAGGGTTATATTAATAATTTTATTGTTGAGAAGGTCGATAAGCTTCAGCTCCAGAACAAAGATTTACAGTTCACAGTGTAAACGTTATAGTTTGGTGCTATTTCGCTTCAAATGCTCGCTTTATACGCGCGTCCTATTCGCTTTGGATTCAAAATGTTCAAGCGTCGAACTAGACGCGGATACGCGCGAATTTGACGCCCTATTCGCGTTTGGTGGGAGCGCAGAATAATGGACAGTGGAGGGGGCGTGGTTAGCCATTGGTCAATTAGCATACATGCGCAGGGAAAAATAAATGTAGAAATGTGGAAATAGAGAAATAAATAAATGTAGAAATGTGGAAATACAGAAATAAATAAATGTGGAAATACAGAAATAAATAAATGTAGGAATAAATAAATGTATAAATAAATACATATATAAATATATAAATAAATAAATATATAAATACATAAATATATAAATAAATGTATAAATACATAAATAAATACATATAGAAATGCATAAATAAATAAATAAATAAATAAATACATGTAAAAATACAGAAATAGCCATTTATATTACCAAAATGTATTTATTTTTACTATTATTTCTGCATTTATTTATTTATTTATTTCTACTTTTATTTATTTATTTATTTTTCGTTCTGTCATTTTTAGTCCTTCATACGTCCGGTTCACGCCAGCGATTACTAATGCGTGAATGCACTCGCGGGGGTTGAGGTTCGATATTCGCCGGACATTTGTTTTCCCTTGTAATATATTTTATTATTTATTATTATATTATATTTATACCTGAGAATGCTTTGACGCGTTTCCACAGCGCATGATGCCTAACCCTTGTGTTATGTTGCGGGTCAATTTGACCCGTTTCTTTTCTAGTTGTTGGAAATATTGGTTAACCTATGTTTTTTTTCTTGATATTCTGTGACTTTTTCTCATTTATCATCATGAACATGCATGCAAAGTTTCAACATGCTGGTGTTTTTTTACATATACAAACAAAATTACTATTAGTACGTTCGTGATGTTTGTGGTTCAATTTGACCCGCATATTTTAACGCTCTGAGGCAACTGTATGGACCCAAAATAATAACATTTCTTGGTTATATTTTATTTTATTTTTTTACTTCCTTATGAAGCTAAAAAATTAGGTTTTCCACACTTATTTCAATACAGAAAAATATTTTGTCAGCCACAGATGGTAAAAAATACCTATCATTTATTTTTTTCAAGCTACCTGAAATAATATTAAACCTTTTTTTTGTGTGTGTGTTTTTTTTTTCTCACATTTATCATCATGAACATGCATGCAAAGTTTCAACATGCTGGTGTTTTTTTTTTTTTTTTTTTGACATGTATACAAACAAAATTACTATTAGGTTTGTGATGCTCGCAGGTCAATTTGACCCCCATAGGCAGCTATTCAAAAGCAACTGTACAGACACAAAATAAAAACATTTATTTTATATATGTCATCAACTCCAGTTCTAAAGTGTAAGTGTATCTAAAAGTGCTCTAACCCAAACCAAACACAAATCTAAATCGTGGGGTTCAGAATTAATTGCAAATTACAAATGAAAATCTTTGACAGACACAGATTGTAAAATAAGCTCTCATTTATATATTCAAGATATCTGAAATATCTTGAGACTTCGACATAGACAGCAGGAAAAATGAGCTCAGATTAATTGTTTAATTGTTCAGTTATGATGTTCTAAGCAAAAAAAAAAAAAAAGTAAAAAAAAAATGGATATGCAAATATATATAAATATAATGTATATTCAAATTTTGTCAAAACAAAACAGTTTTAAAAAATGGTTAAAAAACATTTTCATCAAATCATATCTTCAGATATATATTTTTGGAATATTTGACAAATATTGATATTAAAAGTTTACAGTTTGTACCTGAATCTTTGTTTTTTTTTTCATAGTGTGATTTTTGAGGAATTGTATTGAATCCAATGCGGGTCAATTTGACCCGAACCATACGGGGAGTGCACAGAATTCCAACATAACACAAGGGTTAAGGAAATGATTCATAAAACATATAAATATCAGTTGAGATGTTTACTTCGCTGACAGATGAAAATGAAAAGACTATCAGTCAAAGTTCAGCTTTAGGAGGGGAAGAAATAGGGCAGGATGAGGAGACTGAGGGAAATAGAAAGATGAAGATGAGGAGAGAGCAGGTATTGACAAATAATCTAATGACAAGGTATGCCCCCGAACCCCCCTAACTACCGCACATTTGAGTCCGTTTTGGACTTCCCATTTTTGTTTAAATTTACATTGTGAAAAACAAGGTTGTGTTCCATATTGCGGTGATACTCGGTGCCACAGTGACACTCTTGTCCCAAAAAGTATTGCTATACCATCATACTCAATGTTGTCCCACGGTGAGTCATTTCCCCGTTGCACCGACACAAAATCTGAGGGTTCCCCCACCTGACAAATCCCACTTTAACCACTAGCCTAACATCTGAGCTTTTCAAGTCTCTATTCCGAGGCCTTTCACAGAAGCACTGATCATCATCACCACATGTGAAGACATTCATTCCAGTGGAAGTTCTGTTTCCAGTTTCGTGACCTTTAATGCTGGGTGTGTTTGACCTTCAGTTCCTCAATGCTCATGTGCAGTGACTCTGGTGTACAGGTTTCTCCAGTTATCTGGAACATTTCACATGAGGAAGTTCACAGTGCAATACACATATAAATATATCAGGAAGTATACAAGAGAGAAAACAAACATATGTGGCAAATTTACATGGTTCTATACAGTATATATATAAACCAAGTTAGTCACATCACAGTGGTTATTAATCCATTCATATCTTTCACTCACAATAAATATGACTATCAGTCGCATCTCTCCATACAGACACACTCGAGACATCAGTGTATGATTGAGCGAGGCGTCGCGTTACACACTGATCACCTGACTCTGGACAAACACAGAATAAAACTGAATAATTCAACAAGTATTTAAACACTTTACAATCAAAACATCTGAAGTGATGAAAAAGACGCGTGACACTAGTTGTGTGTCAATCTTCAACACTTTCTTTACAAAACCCGAGAGTTGAATTGATATTTCATAATGTATGACATTTAGACATTAGGAAATAATAAACACTTTAACTGCTGTCGATCTCTGACTGATCCAATCAAATCCTCTATAGTTTTATATACATTTAATCATCGTAAATGAAATTGTTAGTCTTAAGTTAACACAATAAATAACAACGCTACACATGGAGTCAAACGTTCAGACACATGATTGTTGATAAACTGGAATAACACAACTGGAATGATGCGATCAAAACATGAAAACTCTAATATTTGAGCTTTTTTGTCTAGATCTGAAAAGCTCAGTTATTTTTATTCATTTAATTTTAGTCATTTTAGTCATTTGTTTAGATAAAAAGGGTTTTTAAGATCAAGAGTATGGGGCGCCGTTTGTAAAGCGGCTCACGCTGAAAATAACAGCAACATTTTGTCACATTTAGCTTCAAACAATGTTTAAAAAACTGGTATGAATTTTTGACGGTCACTTTTTACCACATTTACAACAATATTTGTCAACTTAGAGATATTTTAAATAGTTAAATCTAAATATTAAATGTTACACCTAAATGTTAAATGTTAAATCTAAATGCTAAATCTAAATCTAAATGCTAAATCTAAATCTAAATGTTAAATCTAAATCTAAATGTTAAATATAAATCTAAATGTTAAATCTAAATATTAAATCTAAATCTAAATGTTAAATATAAATGTTAAATCTAAATCTAAATGTTAAATCTAAATATTAAATCTAAATCTAAATGTTAAATCTAAATGTTAAATCTAAATCTAAATGTTAAATCTAAATGTTAAATCTAAATCTAAATCTAAATGTTGAATCTAAATCTAAATGTTAAATCTAAATGTTAAATCTAAATCTAAATCTAAATGTTGAATCTAAATCTAAATGTTAAATCTAAATCTAAATGTTGAATCTAAATGTTTGGGGTGAAACTAAGGCTGCGTCCGAAATCGCATACTTTGTGAGTAGGTACTACATTTAAATTAGAACGTACTTCGCGACCGTTAAAAAAGTACGTTCTATATAGTATGAATACGGGTAGTATGAATGGAGTCCGGACGTACTACATGCGCCATGTTGGTATTGTCACGTAACATGCGCGGTCACATCAGCGCGAAAATTTAAAGAGCCCGTTCCACTGACTGCACCAGAGCAATGTTTTTAGTTGTTCTTTCCGCTTTCGTCTGCGTTTTTACGTCGTTCGTGCTCACAATTCAGAGTCGTCGCGGTCAGTTGCTCGCACACACACAAACCTGTGAACAATGAGAGAGGTTGATTTTTGGTAAGGAAAAAGTAATTTATTTGCTTGTGATATTGCCATCAATGAATAAACATGAATGAATCAATAATATGCGTGTGTTTATCTCTGTCGATTCATTCATAGATGGCAATATCACAGTGTGTGTGTGTGTGTGTGCATATATATATATATACACACACACACACACACACACAGTGAACAATAGGGTAACACACTCGAGGTCAGATACAATACACACACACATTCATTCATACATACATACATGTGTATATATGAAGACTTAAGACGTAAAAGAAAAGAATTCTTCTAAAATGAGCATTTTTATCAAACTTGTATTATTTAGGTTCAGTAATTTCACTTTAATGACAATTAATAGGTCCTTTTCATTGCCATTAAAGTGAAATAACTGAACATAAACATACAAGCTTGATAAAAATAATCAAACTAAAAGAAAATTCCAGATGGCACTTAGAGGCTTTTACATTAAGTATTCATATATATGTATGTGTGTGTGTGTATAATATATATATACACACACACACATATAAGAAATGGAGCATATACAGATATAATACATATAAATAATCCAACACCGAAAACAAGTGTCTTGTCGATTCAAATCGTATTCTAAAATAAACTATGAACACGTTTACAGATTGTGAGCCCTACAACGCCAATTCTTCATCTATATTTTAAAGATGGAGCTGACCTCCACCCCTCACGGTAGTCCATCCAGTCACTGATTGCGACCATGGGTGGAAAAAAAGGCCATCGAGGTGCTGGTGCTCTAGCTACACATCACATATTTGAGCTTAATTTTTTACAAATTATTTACTTTAAATTTAGGTAGGAAAAATTAATGTGGAAATCCAAAAATTGCCCAGGGTGTAAAGTTCTCATCTTGTACACATGCTTTTAAAGAAACAGATTTTAAATTATTTGAAAGTGATGCCCAACAAATGAGATTGTTAGTAAGAAAGTCCCTTTAGATCTTTAGAAACCTGTGAAGGTTAACTTACTGAAGCTGCTGACGTTGATTTTCTTCCCTCAAGATGACACTTTAATAAAAAAAGTTTTAAAACTTTTGCTTTTGGTGGTGCTTTAAGCTATATTATACTACTTTGTGCCAAAGTTTTGTGATTTTGTTTTAAACTTTTGTATTCTGTATCCATTTAAAAGTTAAATAATATACAAAAATAAAGCAAATACATTTTAAAGGTGTCTGGGGTGTGTGGATATTTCTCTTCAGTGTGGCACTATTTTTCAGATATACCTGCAATTTGCTTTTCAAAAACAAAAAGAAGAAAAAAACATCTGGAATCTGTCACAAAATAAGTGCACACACAACACCCTTTAAAAATATTAATTACTCCATGCCACATATTAAATACTTTACAACTGACCATCTAACTACCGGTACTGTAAATCCCTGGGAATTAAGTGTTTTGTAATAAAACTTGCTAAAACAGCATTACAAAATGAACTTACTAACAAATAAATGGAAAGAGAGTGTGTAACATTTGTTTTCTTTATTATAATTTTTTTTTAGCAATTTCTAAAAGCTGAAGGAATCTTTCCTCTCTCTCTCGTCGCTCTTTCTTTTCTTTCCTCCCTTTCATTAGCCACTCTATAAAGAACACAGGTGTGGTCATCAGCCCCTGCAAAATCAACACAGAATTTAACATTAGTGATGAACCATGCTCAATCTATATTATTAAATTAATATTAATGTTGGACAAGTTGAGGTACACTTGATTACAGTAGCTTGCTTTGTAGCCAACACATATTACATATCAACACTGGTAAAGAAGAAATAAAACCGTTGTAAAATTAAAAAAGAAAAGTTTTGTAACCCTCTCATTTATCTGAGAAACAACGTCGTTGTTTAAATAAAACAGTGTTAACTGACAGACATTAGCTCGTTCTGTTCGGCAATAATAATAATGATAAAATTGTCATTTTGCAGCCAATTCACAAACTTGTACCCTCAATTTACATTATTTAAACTTTTAACAAGTCAATCGTTTACTTGTATGACGTTAAACGAATACAATTTAACCACAAATAAACAAAAAGTGTGTTGTAAAGTACTTACACTTGAAAACAGCCGCGTCTCCGTTTTCCGCCATTTTCAAATATAACGACGACAACTCCTCTCCCGTGGCATCATGGGATAGTAAAGTGTCCATCGTATGCGCACTTCAGAATCTCGCCGGATGTAGTAGGTCATCCGGGTACTTCTCGCCTACTGTTTTTCGAATTCTATGATTTCGGACATACTACTCTGCTCGCGTACTGTTTTTCGCATACTATATAGTAGGGAAGTATTCGATTTCGGACGCAGCCTAAATATTTAACTAATATGCAAATTCAAAATGCCGGTAACAGGAAGTGCCAAAATAAAAGCACGAGGTGGTCAGTGTGTGTTTATAGCATGGTTTATAGTGTCAAATAACGAATAAAAACCATCTCATCCGAGGAAATGGACTCTTGGACATAGATTATCGTGATAATAACTACCTAAAATAATAAACACGTTTGGAGAAACTGTATTTGAAGAGTAGGCTAGTGTCACTTTTATGAAAAGTGCGGGACTTATGACCTGTAGCCATAATAGCCAGCCACTAGGGGGCTCACTTTGACTGAATGTCATGTCATTACTCTCATCACGATACTCTACAGTTTCTCCAAACGTGTTTATTATTTTAGGAAGTTATTATCGTTATATTATATTATATATATATATTATTATTATGAGATGGTTTTTATTCGTTATTTGACACTATAAACCATGCTATAAACACACACTGACCACCTCGAGCTTTTATTTTGGCACTTCCGGCATTTTGAATTTGCATATTAGTTAAATATTTAGTTTCACCCAAAACATTTAGATTCAACATTTAGATTTAGATTCAACATTTAGATTTAGATTTAGATTTAACATTTAGATTTAACATTAAGATTTAGATTTAACATTTAGATTTAGATTTAACATTTAGATTTAACATTTAGATTTAGATTTAATATTTAGATTTAACATTTAGATTTAGATTTAACATTTAGATTTAACATTTAGATTTAGATTTAATATTTAGATTTAACATTTAGATTTAGATTTAACATTTAGATTTAACATTTAGATTTAGATTTAATATTTAGATTTAACATTTAGATTTAGATTTAACATTTAACATTTAGATTTAACATTTAGATTTAGATTTAACATTTAGATTTATATTTAGCATTTAGATATAATATTTAACATTTAGGTGTAACATTTAATATTTAGATTTAACTATTTAAAATATCTCTAAGTTGACAAATATTGTTGTAAATGTGGTAAAAAGTGACCGTCAAAAATTCATACCAGTTTTTTAAACATTGTTTGAAGCTAAATGTGACAAAATGTTGCTGTTATTTTCAGCGTGAGCCACTTTACAAACGGCGCCCCATACAAGAGGAACACAAATTGAGTGTCCGAATGTTTGACTGGTAGATCACATGACCGAAACACTGCTGATCATGAACATAACAACAATAATCTCTCCACATCCTGTAAAAAATGATGTGGAATCATCAGATCCGAACGGATCCTCTCCCACATCAACCTTGTGTGTTCCCATACTCTTATGACTGATGATCAACTCGACTCTTATGATATTGCACATTTTATATACTGTATATCTGGTATATGTTGGAGTATTTACCCTGTTTACTTAGAAAAGTCCAGGGGTCTCATTTATAAAGCGTGCGTACACACAAAACGGGTCTGGAAACGTACGTACGCCAGTTCCCACGCAAAGGTTGTGCTCTATAAAAAACAAACTTGACGGGGGAATGTGCGAGTGAGCCGAGTGTACGCACATTCTGGAGACAAAGGGAATTGGCGACACCGATGGTGAGCTGGAGTTAAGTGTCTTTTTGGTCACTTTTAGACAGAAAATCTAAAGAAAATTAAACATATACAGAAAGATAATACAAATATAATTTCACTCACCAAGCCACTTGAAGCAAATATCCATCCCTTCTTAAATGTCCGCGGCAGCGAGCGTGTTGAGCCGTTTAGTGAAACTGACGCAAATAACAGTTTAAATAAATAAAATAATGATTTAAACTATGTTTTACTTCTGATATAAACATTTAGATTAAATATGCCATTCAAATTATGGAGTTAAACACTTAAACATGAAATCATTACTGAGAAGTTACAACATTTTTATATTCAAATTCAGTCAATAGAAATATTTGTTGTGGATGCGATTGTTTTTGAACACTTTTCCTCTGGCGTGTTTTAATGTTTTAACCACAGAGATAACTGCTTATCATGATAATACCAGATTGTCTGAGAAAATAGTTTCGTGCAAATAATGCCCAAGGCCTATCTGTTTCCATTAAAAATATAAATCAATTAAAAATACAATTCGGCAAGTGGAAAAGATGAAATGTATTTTACACTTTGATTTATGTATTCAAAAACAAGCCAAGGATAGGCAACTACTTGATTTTTATTAATGTAATGTGTCTTGTACCGTTAAACGTTATTACGTGGATGAATAATCATATGCAAATGATATGCAGATGAGGATCTGCATAGTAAAACTAGGCGTTGTAAGCTCCATATATGGTTATTTCGGGGAGGAGACGCTTGTACGCACAATCTTCCGCTGACTGGGATTTATAAAGTGAATTCAGCGCAGGTTCTGGTGTACGAACGCTTTTATAAATCTGAATTTTTTTTGCGTACGCCATTTTTGGCTTTCGGGCGCACGCACACTTTTAGTAAGGTTCCTACGCACAGTTTTATAAATGAGACCCCAGGTCACATGAGTGATTCATCAGTGCAAATTATTATAAATACAAAAATATTTAAAAATCTTTCATCAGAATGTAAGAATAGAAAAAGCTCTGGCAATAATAATCAATAAAATTAATATTATTAATCATTGTCCAGATGAACAATGGCACTTGTCTTTCTGGATCCGAGTTCTTGCGTCACTGATCACTGTATTCCTGTTCCTCAGCTTTTGAAACTCTATTGTATAAAGCGCTTTAGAAATGAAGGTGAGCCGATCTGACAGGAACTTCAGGCTGAGATGATACTGTCAAAGGTGTAAAACAGGAAGTGACATCACTATGAGCAGAAGTAACGGCACAGGAGTGAGGCGGTGAGCGTCTGAGCGGCTCATGCGCAGCTGGTATTGAGCGACGGTCCTGTTATAGACGTCCTCTGAAGACACGCACGTGTACCAGCCTTCGTGAGTCTCGTTCATGCGCTCGATGAGATACAAGCAGCCCTGATCCGAGCTAACACACTCCTCGCGCGCGCTCCCGTGCCGCCAGTGGTACGTGGCGTGATGTGATGTCATCGGGCACAGCAGGAAGTGTCTAGAGGACTCCGGGACACGAACCACTCGCGTCTCGCCACTTAATTCAGTCCTTGAAGGCTCGGCTGAAGGCATCTCTGTGGAACAGACGTCATGTGATTTAGCTTTCTGATGAATTGACATAAACGGATATTTCTGAAAACATTTCATTCTTTTACAAAACCTGTTAGCTGGCAATCTAGATAGCAATCCCAGAATGCACCACAGGTTCAGAGATCATATTCATAATTCTGAGATGATGAATGAAGCTTGTTGATTATAAATATAGTTCATTTAATACCACACGCAGAAATAGTTTAACTAAATGTTTTATTTGACTCATTATTGTGGCGTTAGCATGTCAGACTCGAATGCAGGGTTTCCCAAATCTAGATTTTGATTAATCGTTTTATAAAATGTGGTCGATTCCATATTGATTTTCAAAAGCCACAAATTGATTTTTATATATAGATTTATCCCATGTAGATTCAGCGCACGTGTATCAGTATATTAGATCTGTGCATTCGTCTTAAAGAGACAGCAGCCTAATATTCCTGCTGCCGTCTCTTCTGTTAATCAAACTAAAAAAGACAAAGTTTTTGTAACTTCAACAAGGATTAACCTTTATTTAATTTGTACAGTGAAGATTATATGCAAGGGTTAATGCCCTTCGAGGTGTCCATTGTCAGGTATTAATGAACCTCCGCCGAAGTCCATTAATACCTGACAGTGGACATAGATATCATATAAAGGCTAGATGTCTTAAGGCGGAGTCACTTCCGGCATCACCGGCGGCCATCTTAGGACAGGGCTCTGTGAATTAAGGTGAGTGAGCAGCACGCACACAAATCCTCTTATCTCGCTGAAATCTGGACGGATTTACAAACGGTTTGGTTTCTTACAAACGTTATTAACGTGGCTATAATTCTGAATGCTTAAACATTTTGAACATAATTATTCATATGGATGCAGTATAATAGCTACATCTCTGACGTTTATAACAAACCAAACAGTTTGAAAATCGGTAGAAAATTGAGCAAGTTATGGTTATTTAAAAGTACATGCACCATGTTATGAGTGAGCGAGCACCCTGTGGTAAGATGGCCGCCGTGTGAGGATGTCGAGCTCCATTGGCCAGCAGCGCGGACGAGACATCTAGCCTTTATATGATATCTATGACAGTGGACACCTCGAAGGGCATTAACCCGCTTATACCATGGTTACTTGCCAAATAACACATTTTTAAAACATTCGATTATATTTTAATTAGTTTTACAATCGAAATCTGAAGTTTTTACAAACAATAACTTGGTTTTCCTTGTTTTTTTTTTTATCTACTAGGTGTCCTATCACTTTTTAATGGACACCCTGCAGCCAATCAGAATCAAGTATTCACCCAGACCATGGTATAAACAGTGTTATTTTACATGTGATTACTTTACTCAGATTCTGTACCTGAAAACCACAATTAGATCTGCCTGGAAAAACCTTTAAAGCACTGATTATTTCAGTTGTTTATTTGTGCTATTGTTTGTAATTTAATTATCTGTCCTTTTTGTTTTTTAATAATCTTTGAAATTGATATTAGTAAGTTTTAGCTGTGGCATTGAAATTGGAATCGAGAATCATTCAATTTTGCTGGTATCTAAAATTCTGGGTGTCATAATCTTATTGCAATACAAGGATACATTATTTTATTCATTCATATTTTTTTTTGTGGCGGGGGTGAAAACTGACTCGGATTGAGATCTTGTGAATCGGAACATCTGAATCGATCCCCAGCCCTAATGGTTAGCATAAAACATTGGTTTAGCTGTGACGTAGACCACAGTCACGACCCCTAGACTTCCTGTAGGTGGGCTGAGTTCATTTGAAATTCATTTAAAAGTGAAAAGCAACTCATCATCAGCACCACAAATGTCATTACAGGGAAAATCCCAGAGCCAGACTTACTGCAGTCGTGGGGGTCTTTAGCTCGGCCTCTGTGGAAAACAAGAAACATCACTGATACTTCCATAAAAACTGTATTTTGCATAGATTTTAATGATGCCGTGTGGGTTTCAGTTGTGTGTGTGTGTGTGGGTGGGGGAGTTGTGTTTCAGTGGTAGAAAATATGGAAATGAGTGTAAATATATTAAAATATGTATTCTGTGGTTGAGTTGTCAGAGTAGGTGAAGCGCTGCAAACAGGTTAAGAGTTTTTTCAGTGGTTATAGTGTGGTTTCAGAATGATTCAGCGTCACTTGATCTGCACACTGCAAGTCAGACAGCATTTTCACTAGTGCTCATAATGATATGAACAAACCTCAAACACTAAGGATGAAACTTGAGTGTGTAACTTATTCTGCAGATCAGAGAAACCAGTATGAAACCACCGCACAACCACCCAGAACACTCATTACATTTCTTTCAATATATCATTGGACTACTATGAGTTTTATTAAAAGGTTTGTGGAGCTTTAGGTATGTGGCCATGCTAAGTGTTACATCTGTTATCAGAAAGGAAGCAGAAGTGTGTGTGTGTGTGTGTGTGGGTGTGGGTGTGTGTGTGTGGGGGGGGGGCTTACTTGGCCTTGATGCACTGCGAACCGTTCCAAACACAGTAGGGGTCTCGAGATAACATGCACTCGATACACTCCTCTCCGTACACACCACATGTCTGCAGGTCAATCTGAACAACCTCATTACTGGAACTCACGAACAGACGCTTCTGAGAAATTAAACAACGGATACATTAGTAACGCCAATGATACATTTATGAGATTAAAAAGAAAGAACCAAATTAAGACACTAACAGCTGAGCGCTCTTCAGGGATCTCTACTGGGGACGCAACAATACGTATATACAGTACGATATATTTGAAAGCCGATAACCGATATATTGGCCGATAAATCTATATCCAAATTTTATATAATTTTTGAGAGCCTGATTACAAAAACAAAAGTCTCCCCATTAAAAAGCCACGCCCCAAACACAATTATAATGTTCTCATGATAATTTTATGTAGCCGATATGATAGACTTGCACATGTTGCACTGAACTGTATTTTCCTTTTTTGAAGTGATTCCCAGGCCCGGAGTGGGTAATCGGGAGAATCGGGAGAATTCCCGGTGGGCCGCTTCACTTTTGGGCCGGTCGAGGAAAGGTTTTTTTTTTTTTTTTTTTTTTTACATTTCAATGTCACGTTAGTTACATAGGCTACACACGTTTCGCATTCTGACACCGCAGCGCGCAGCCTCTGCATGGGTTGTACCATGTGAGGGAGTTCTCCCCTCCTATAGAGTTGGTTGGTTCCATAGTCCGTCTTTCCCAAAACGTTTTCTCAGGTAGGCTACCGCGGCACCACCCGCGCCAACCGATAGCTGGGCCGGCCCTGCAGTAACGGAACACGTCAGGGAGGATGGATGGGAGGAAGAGGCCAGGAGGTATGGAAGCTTTGTTTCCGCCACAGAATAAAACATTTTAAAAGATAATTGTAACTTTTTATCTCACAATTGCGAGTTTACATCTCTCTGACTTTATTTCTCAGAATTGCGAGATATAAAGTCAAAATTGCGTGAAATAAAGTCGCAATTGCGTGTTATAAAGTCAGAATTGCGTGATATAAAGTCGCAATTGTGTGTTATAAAGTCAGAATTGCGAGATATAAAGTCAGAATTGTGTGAAATAAAGTCGCAATTGCTTCTTAAAAGTCAGAATTGCAAGATATAAAGTCAGAACTGCGTGAAATAAAGTTGCAATTGCTTATAAAGTCAGAACGGCAAGATATAGAGTCAGAATTGTGATATAAAGTCGCGTTATAAAGTCAGAATTGCGAAATATAAAGTCAGAATTGTGTGACATAAAGTCGCAATTGCTTATAAAGTCTAAGTGAATTATTATTTAACCTTTACATTATTTGTTATTAATACAAACTACACAATAGTAAGAGCTGAACTGTTGCTTCATTTATCCAATTTAGAAAAAGTGCTAATTTGGAATTCCAATAAAAGGAAAAAGTGGGCCGGTCTTGGGCCTGAAACTCCCGGGCTGAAAAGTGGCCCCACTCCGGCCCTGGTGATTCCAATCATAATTCAAGCCATTTAAACCCATCATGTTGAACAGTGCGCATCTGAAGTGTCTTAGCTGAAGGAAATAATCCATTATTTATCAACTTTACTATATATCAGCCAAATTTTCTCATCAGGCCGATAACGATAACATTAAAAATTAGCATATATCGGCTGATACCGATATATCATGCATCCCTAGTATCTGAATCTTCAGAGTTATTAAAAGCAAAATAAAACGGCTATATTATATTAACAGTGAGCTCAAAGTATTGGATGTTCGTACATCATATATACGGTATAATCACCTACAACAATCCACTGAATAACATTTTGTTCAAAGCAACTCGCATTGCATTCAAAATATGAATTTGATCAGATTATTCATCCCAAGACCTTGATGATGATCTATTGTTTGAGACTGTCATCATTCTCCTCCTCTTTTACTTCAGCATTTAGGTGCTTATGTCATGTGGAAGTGGTTGTTTTGTGTGTCGTACCTCAGAAGTGTCCAGAAGCATGCCGGTGATGTGTGTCCCGTGTGGAAACGGCTGATACTCCGCAATCACAAAAACAGGCTTTTCCAGGACTTTATGGACCCGTCCACTCTCTGTGAGAGAATAAGAACACTTTCAATATAACAACAGGACTGTTATCTAACCCATCTGTCACAAAAACATCACACACACATCTCTATATGGGAAGCATTCAAGATACCCGACTCCAAATCAGGTTTGAGGTTACATGTTGCTTTTGTATGAAATAATCGGTTGCCTAATTTTAGTCACAAGGCCGGAGTGACTGCGGTTACACACACTGTGTGGCAAAGCATCTGTTTTCAGCGTGAATGCCGCGAAAAACACACAAAACACATCTAAAACGAGCTTTGCGATTCACTGTACAAATAGATTTTACAAGAAATCTGAGGTATATTTTTACAGACTGACGAAAGATACAGAACAGAGAAGCAAATGAATTCACAGAAACTGGATCCCGGCAGAGAAAGCTGGATTTGCAGTTTCATTGTGTGTCAATATGCTGAATTAGGGGTAAAATCATACACTATATATTGTATTGTTAGATATTGTATTGACAACTCATCAATTAAATGTTTACCAGCGTATATTCTGCATAATTGGATGTTTTTAAATAAACACTGACAAAAACTACATAAGTTTTAGGGCTAGATGATATAATGATATATATAACATTGATATGAGTGATCACATGGATTTACACATATATTGTGTTTATATAAAGCGTTCACAGGCTAATTTGCTTTATGTATTTCCCCGGTGTGGAAATCAGGCTCATATAAATGTGAGGAAACACGATTCCTGCTGCATGTTAATATCCATGATCACTGGATCTTTGGTTAGCTGTAAGGAACACTATATCGAGTCCAACCTTTAATTTAAACTGATAATCGTTTGTTTTACACGCATTCTCTCAGTTTCTCCTCTATTAAATCCAGTCGCTCAGCAGCTCTTCTGCCACTAACTAACACCTAGTTAGACAGCTCACTAGGGTTTGAAACTATTAGACTGCATCACTTTGATAAATCATACTACACTCCTCACACACTTATTGTTTAGTCAGCCTCAGTCTTCTGACTAACACTACATTATCAATGATTCATTACATTTTTCTAGCATTTACATGTCCAAGCCTTTTCCAGTAGAGCTGGTCATAACTGTGAAACTGATATGAGTTTAAATCAACATGAGCTGCATTTACAAGCTATTTATCTGCTCAGGTGACACATGAACAGGATGTTCAACGGGAAGCAAGTCATAAAAATAAACCGTCTGATAGACTAATGACTCATGAGCCAAATCATCTTAAAATCCCCCCGTAGTCAAATCATTTTAAACTCATCTTTGATCACTAAAACTACATATTGAAATGTTTTTTCCTTGAAAAAAATGTCTTCATGCCTTAAATATCTTGAATGTAACTTGACACCCTTGCCTCATTTAGTATGCATGGTTCTATGAATATGTAAATTAGCCCCGCCTCCTCTCACTTCACTGTAGTTTGAAGGAGAAAATACAGTCTTTTCCACTCTTTTACTAGTAATTAAAATAATCTGACATTGATTTTGAGAATGTCTTCTTAAACAGGCGTGCTTCTTCTGAACCATTAAGATATGTTTGTGGGAGTTCTGTATGTGGAAATGATGCGCTTGTACACATTGCGCTGGAATTGTAAGATAAGCTGTGATTAATAAAGAGGAATGCATACTGAAGTTTTATAAATCGCTCATGGGAACATTTCGAAAACTGTTGCACGTTCACATTCAGGATCACTATATACACACACCTTTATACTTGAGGACCTTTGGCCGGTTGTATAAAATGCTTAGACTAGCCTTAAAAGTTATTCATCTATTTTTTCTTTCTTCAAAACTGGAGCTTCCTTTTTAAAGCCTTTTACATAAAAAGGAGATCGGTCTAATTTGAATTGGAAAAGTAAGACTGATTATCTCTTGTCTAACTGCTAGTTGGTCAAACTAGTTCTTAAGACACGGGGCCCTATTTTAACGATCTGAAACGCAAGTATCAAGCGCGAAACGCAAGTAACTTTGTGTGCGGATCTAAAATGTGTTGGTCTGAAGTCGCTTCATTACTCATAGGTGTGGTTTGGGCGTAACGTGAAATAAACCAATCAGAGCGTCATCTCACATTCCCTTTAAGAGCAGGCGCGCTTGTTCCATGGCGGATTGCTATTATAACGGCGGATTTGCCAGGAGCGGTTCACAGCCGAGGAGACCGACGTTCTCGTCAGGGCCGTAAAACACAGAGAAGTGACATTGGGGATGGAGAAACACACCCAGATTAGCTTCGGTTAAACAGGCGTATGATAATTTGGGTAAATGTGTAAGCTAGATTTATGACTATTTTTTCACATCTTCATGGACACAACAATGATTTCCCTCGTGTGGAATATTTTTCTTTGTAATTATGTATGGTTTGCAAACATGTGAACTGCTGCGTCTGTGTAGATGAGAGAAGCAAAGTGTGTGTGTGTTGTGTTGTGCACACGCTACATTATGGCCAAGCATGCGCCCTTAAAATAGCATCTGAACGCGCCACTGACTTTAGACGAGGTTTCTCCTGGTCAGTGGCGGAATTGTTTTCTGAAACTGCAAAATAGCACCAGGGAACGTTTGCGCTGGAACACGCCTCCTCTTTTCCCTGAACCGCCCCCGGGAGCGCAAGTTCATTCCCGAATTTACAGACGTGCGTCTGTGGAGGGAAAAGTCCGCTGTGCGTCGGGTGCAAAATAGGAATGAAACGTGCGTCGTGTACAAAGTCAATAGCGCTGTGTGCGAGATAGGGCCCACGGTCTTAACATAGAGTTTATGCTTCTGAATCGTAAAGGTTGTGTCATCTTAAGTGACAGATTCACGTACCTAGAGACAGAAGCAGGACGGTGTCGTGTTGTTCTCGGTCCACCTGGATGTGTGTGTAATGGTGGTGTCTGAACAGCAGGGGTCCGTTCTCTGGCATCACCCAATCCTTCATCTCGGGACGCACCGGCATGAACTTCAGCACCTCAGCGCTCAGACTAGCACTGTTATCCACACACTAAAAGAACGACGAGTAGTTAGTTAGAAGGAATGGGAAAGATAACCGTGACTGATATTTAATCAGAGCTCAACATTCGGTTCAAGACTGTCATTCAGAATCTCTAGCAAGAATTGAAGTGATGTATGCTATAAAACCCAGACTGACTGGATTACATCATTCAGTTTATGAGATGTGTAGTTCGTTCATTCCCTCATAAAAGACAGCACAGAGTCTTGTGGTTTGGTTTGGTTTATGTTTCAGAACTCTAGAATGAATCATGTACTGTAGTAAAGTTCCTACGGGGAAAGGACATGACAAATACTCTGTTGCTGAAGAAGAAAAGCAGATATTGTTGAGCTCGTGACAATATTATGGAAGCTTGTTTCCGCCACAGAATAAAACATTTCAAAAGATAATCGTGACTTTTTATCTTGCAATTCTGAGACAAAAAGTCGCAATTACCTTTTTATTTTTTATTTTCCGTGGTGGAAACAAGCTTCCACACAATATTGACAGTACAAGTCAAATTTAATTTGTATTGGCCTAGCGCTTTTCCCAATAAACATTCAGAAATTCAAGATGTTAATGTTTATTATACCCTAATATCTTCATGCCCTATAGTCGCATTTAGCAGATTAGAGTTGGGTGATAATATAGTTCTCTTTTTTTTTTGCGATTATACAAGCAGTATCGCTTCAGTGACGGCATAATCCTCACCGTTCCCGGCCGATGACCCGCAGGAACATTGGTGGAGTTGAATCCAGAGGAAGCGAAGATGGTGCCGATTTTGGTCATGTTATAAACGCACACAGCACTTATGTTCCTGTAAATAGAGATGCAGAGCTTCACACTTCACACACAACTTCTCTTTTCTTTCTCAGTGTTTGTGGAACTGTGTCAAATGACAGACATCAACATGTAAATGTCATGTGACTTCTCGTCAGTCATGTTAGCATTTTACACTGATGTGAAAGACTCGATTCTAATCAAAGTTGATTCATTTGGATATATATATATTTTAGGGACAGTACAGTAAAAATCTCAATTAATGTTGTAAACTTTACATTACTATAATATTAAAGGTTAAAATGAACAACTGATTTGTATATGACGTCACACGCATAACCTCTAGACCGCGAAGCATGCGATAGTGTTTGCCTTACCAATAGTTTCTGAAAAGCGCATATATTTTGATGTCGTCGTCTGTTTGTAGTGTGGCCACATCTATCAGCTGACTGAAGTCATGCCCTCTCCCACAGAGCAGACGGGCGTAGATCATCGAGGTCCAGCTGTTCTGAAGGTAAGCCTTCGGACCGCCACGGTCATTCTGAAACACATCGACTTCGGGTCAATATTCAGTGCATATGGACTTGTTTATGGTGTTTTGTGCTTACACTGTTTATAAAAAGCAATATGAACATTCAGTTAAATATCGGTTGTGTTGCACAGAAGAAATGGGATTGAGTCATATGGGATTGGACTGATGATGAGGGAGAGTAAATGACCACAATTAAAATAAGTTCTGTGTGTTTTTTTTTTTTTTTTGCAGCACTCTGTGATTGCCAAAAGGCCTGACTTGCACAATATTTCTCAAATGATCTAATGCAATCAATGCAATTGAAACGAGGACCATAAATCTACAGCAATACCCTGATTTCATACGGAACAAGATTTAAAGGGGTCATGTGACGTTTCTAAAAAGAACATTATTTTGTGTATTTGGTTTAATGTTTAATGTCTTTACGCGGCTTTAGGTTCAAAAAAGTCATTCTTTTACACATACTGTGCTCTTGTTGCTCCTCTATGCCCCGCCTTTCTGAAACGTGTCGATTTTTACAAAAGCTCATCGTTCTGAAAAAGGTGTGCTCTGATTGGCCAGCGATCCAGTGCATTGTGATTGGCCCAAAAATCTTAAGCGTTTGACTGAAATGTCACTCCCATTTCCATATTTGGAACATCAGCTCCCGAAGCAATAATGACAGGTGATGATGTCAATCCGAACCCGAATCTGAACTGGAAAATGTAGATGACCAACTTCGCCAGCGCGACCAGATCGTATCAGATTGGCAAGGTTTTGTTTTATTGGGGACATAATTACTTGATTTTAATGACTTGTACTGTATTTTATTGCATCGCGTCGCACTACGGGTGTGAGAACACCATGTAAACATGAAACTATGTCTGCATTTGTGATCGTAGAAACGACAAGCAAGCGCTACTCTATACTGCTCAAAACTCGCGTTTGAATAGTCATAGCAAATTCTTAAATTAAATACTTACAGGCAGTGTCTGTGAGTTAAAGCGCCAGAATGTATTCGCAAAGATGTATTGCCCCACTTTCTAACATCCGCCTTTGTGAACAGCTGGCCTTGTTCTCTCGCAGGATCTGGAAACAATCCTCCGAAAAATGCGCAGCACACAGTCGAATATTGTGGTTGTACTGTTCTGGGACAGTGTTATAAATAAAGCTTAACTACTGTTTTGTAATTGTGTCCTCTTTTGGAAGGGCAAACAAAGTAGTTTGGCTTTCGAAGCGAAAACCACAGCGTCTCCACGACATGGCGGCGCCGGCGGCAACAACACAGCGAGACGCGTCAAAATCGATCAAAACCCACAGCCAATCAGAACAGCGTGTGGGCGGAGTCAGCCAATCAGAACAGTGGGTGGGTGGAGTCAGCCAATCAGAACAGCGTATGGGCGGAGTCAGCCAATCAGAACAGTGTGTGTGCGGAGTCAGCCAATCAGAACAGTGTGTGTGCGGAGTCAGCCAATCAGAACAGTGTGTGGGTGGAGTCAGCCAATCAGAACAGCGTATGGGCGGAGTCAGCCAATCAGAACAGTGTGTGTGCGGAGTCAGCCAATCAGAACAGTGTGTGGGCGGAGTCAGCCAATCAGAACAGTGTGTGGGCGGAGTCAGCCAATCAGAACAGTGTGTGGGCGGAGTCAGCCAATCAGAACAGTGTGTGGGCGGAGTCTCGCGCCACCAGAGGGTAATCTTGACGGCACTTGCAAGAGCATGGATAAGTCGCTGCATAATCAAATTCACAAATATTACACCATTTAAACATTATTAAAAACACATAGGCGACTGAGTTACTAAAACAATCTTTGCCAAAGAAAACACTTGTTTGTTCACAGTTTGAACGTTCTTGATTCCATTTGTTTAATTTCAAGATCTGAGGTGAATTATCCACTGTTGCTTTTACAGCCACAAAGCTGGAGCACTAAATGATATTCAGAGTCACATGACACGCTTTTAACATTAAATAAAGCACATAAACAGCGCCTGAGATTATCATCGCCACACTTTGTGTTTGTTGTTCCAGCGCGACGTCAGAAAAATAGAAACCGTTTCTACAATAGAATCGTCGCGTGGATAGGACAAACTCTCTGATTAACATGGAGAAGAACCTTTATCGCATGTCGTTGCGTGTAGTTAGGACACTGTGTAAAAGTTCCGCCTTCTTTCTTTGCGTATACATCTGAAACTCTGCCCCACACACTGACGTAGATTTGCGGAGGCGTGTTTGAACGGAGCGTTTTAGGAAGGCGTTAACTTTTATAAAGCACATCTCTTTCGGTTTGACAGCTTTGTAACTCTGCAGATCTTATACTTGCACTAACAGCTACACAATTTTTTTTTTTTTTTTTTTTTTTTTTTTTTGTGTGATATAACACTTGACGTGTCATTAGCACCAGCGTTTATAATTAGGCTGTATAAAATTTCCCTTTAGCACAAATGTGGGTGTGAGATACTGAGAAACATCTTTACATGCAGGTGTCAGTTCGTCGTCTATTAAAATAGGTGAAAGGATACAGAGGACATCCAGATACACACACACACACACACACACACACACACACACACACACACACACACACACACCAACATCAGGCTGCATTTAATGCTGTTTACTGACTGATATCAAATCTGGCAAATCTGGGATTATTTATAAATGTGAATTTGACTGAGAAACTGAAGTGATACTTGCACTGTTCCATAACAATACTGGCAGCCTTTCTATAATTAATTTTTTATATATATCTTATGTACACTACGTCTACCAGTCAACAGTTTTGGATCGGTAAGATTTTTATAAACACAGCCTTGGTGAGCAGAATAGACAAAACATTAAAAAAACGTAGCAATCCAGAACTGTTGACTGGTAGTGAACATCTGAAGTCAATTTAAAGTGCAATAGTGTTCTGTAATCGGGACAGACAGATGTCATTGGGCGGTTTCTTTAGATTTTCTGTTAAAGGGATAGTCCCATCAAAAATAATTCTGTCATTATTTACTCACCATGACTATCTTTCTCCTGCAGAACACAAAAGGAGATGTTTTAAGAGTGTCACGTAAAGCCCCATGATTAGGGTCCACTGTGGTTTTGGATCATATCGACGCTCCTTTTATGGACAAATTATATTTTTCAAAATCTTTTGTGTTCCACTGAAGTCATACAAGTTTGGGAGAGTAAATAATGACCATTTTGGGTGGAGTTTCAATTAGATAAAGTTAGTAAGAATGCAGAGTTGTTATTTGTAATTATTGCGATAATCCAAGAGACATGATAAAAGGTTAACAAGAAATGCACTGTTGATTAAAATGCTAAATTTGATATTTCATTGTGACTGTAAATGAATATTCTTGGACTTGGTGCTGAAACCCAAAGCACAGGACAATAGAGACACCAGAATAACAATATTCATGATTCTGAAGCTGAAAATACTGAATTATTGTAGATGAATATGTTTGCACTCTTTCACTGACTAGATATATTTAAAATAATGTCGGCCACTTTTTACTGGTATCATCAGATATTTGGGATTATCAGGACCCACAAATATTCCCCCATTGCATTATTATACATTATATTCAACATTATATATAAATAATTTAATGTAGTACTGACACTAAAACTCTGAAAACTTTTCTCACAGTCATTTTAATTTGGGTGAACTAGCCTATACACAATACATGTTGCATTTTTGTATTGTGATATATTGTTAAACCCCTATTGAGATTCCTCATATGGTAGAAAAACCCTTAATGGAGTTATGTACAGGTCAGGGGGAATCTCTAATTGCATTATCACTAATAGTTGACAGCCTCTGTGTGACCCTGGACCACTAAACCAGTCACATGGCGCACAGGTATATCTGTGGCCAACAATACATTGTATGGGTCAAAATGATAGATTTTTCTTTTATGCCAAAAATCATGATATTAAGTAAAAATCATGTTCCATGAAGATATTTAGTACATTTCCTACCGTAAATATATAAAACATTTTTGCAGCACAAATGTGGACTTTAAAGGTGATTTTTTTCAATATTTAGATTTTTTTTTCACCCTCAGATTCCAGATTTTAATTTACTCAGCTTTCAAATGATGCATACATCTCAATTTCAAAACATTGAACATATGACTGGCTTTGTGGGCCAGGGTCATGGCTTTAAGCACGTCCGCTGTACAACTCGATCACACACAAATAAAACCAGATCTCGAGATGTTTCGCTGTGCGTTTCTGCTCACCTTGCAGCTCTGAGAGACTCGAGGAATCCACTGGTCAGATTCGCCATCTTTACCTTTGTGTTTCTCAGCGAAGAAGGAATAAACTTTGTCCTCGTATTGGCCTTTCCCGGAGATCAGCTTCAAGTACTTTAACTCTAAATGAAAGGAAATGAAAAACGGCACGTTTCAGAATGAATCTCGTTTCAGAATGAAACTCATTTCAGTGAGAAAGTGAAAGGCTCACTGTGGCAATGAAACCGTTTAGATATCAGTAGTATTGGGTTTAATCTGATTTCTCACCCGTTTGAGTCGGCTGAGACCAAATGTTAGAATTTTTGTCCTTGTTTACCCTGTACAATCCCATCTCAGACTTAGTGAAGTACAGCATATCACCTGAAAGGTAAAATAAAGACAGAACGTGACGTCACGTGTAGCATGTGATAAAAGCAAATAATGCATTACTGCCGCTAGTCAATCATATTGAAAACAAACTCTTTAAAACCAGTTTGAAAGTTGAGAGTTGTGTGAAAGTGATCTTGGACCGTTATACAGCGCATGTTACTCTAAGTCTAAACTTCATTTTCATCCACATAAAATTTTATATGGTGTCCACCCAGACTCCTTGGGCACAAAAATTATCCAATATTTACTCACCGTCGTCAAGTCATCCTAGGTGTCTAGACTATCTTCTTTCAGCCGAACACAATCAGAGTTATGTTAAATAATATCCTGGCTCTTCCCAGCTTTATAATGGGAGTGAATAGTGCATGAGTTTTTGAAGCTCCAGAAAACAATCCATCATAAAATTAATCCACACGACTACAGTGGGTTAATAAAGGCCTTCAAAAGCAAAGCAATGGGTTTTTACAAGAAAAATATCCATATTTAAAACTTTATAAGGTACAAAACCCATGGTTTCGCTCCAGAAGGCCTTTATTAACCCACTGGAGTCGTGTGGATTACTTTTATGATGGATGGATTTGTTTTTTGGAGCTTCAGAGAATTAGGGCACTATTCAATGTCATTACTGGGAAGACCCGGGATATTATTTAATATAACTCTGATTGTGTTCGGCTGAAAGAAGATAGTCTGGACACCTAGGCTGGCTTGAGGGTGAGTAAATTATGAGATCATTTTCATTTTTGGGCGAATTATTTCTTTAACACCAAGTATTAAACTTCAGTGTGTAACTCAAACCAAAATCAAATCCAGCTTTTAATGTTGTTTATGTGTCTATGTGGTGTTATTAATACACTTTAAGACAAAGCATGTGTAAGTTCATAAGTCGACAGCATTGCTGAGTATTTCCTCCTTAAAACTGCAGTGAACCAAAGACAGTCTCAAAAACACGCTTTGAAATCGCTGGCGTTTCTGACGTCACAAACTACCTTGTAACCAATCAGATCAACGTGTGATCGTCAACCTGTGGATCTCTGAGCTGAGCGAGGGGCGGGGCTCATTTGCAAATTCATAGAACCGTGCATACTAAATGAGGCGAGGGTGTCGAGTTACATTCAAGATATTTTAAGGCATGAAGACATTTTTTTTCAAGGCAAAAATGTTGGAAATCGTCATTTTGGTGATGAAAGATGAGTTTTAAGGGATAAAATTATTGATTACAGAAGGACTTTAAGAATATCTTATACTCTATGTGATGCGCCACAATTTTAAAATCTTGTAGTGTGTGCAGGTTTGAGATTTGAAAGAAAGTCTGTGAAGATTCTCCTTATGCGCTTGATGCAACCAGATTTAACAATCAGTTAAGATTTAATGTTAAGACGGCGCAGATCAAACCATCCTGTGTCGTTCCTATTGGTTAAACAAATTTACCGAAACACTAATCAAGGGTCAAACATCCATCTGTCAGATCTATATATGGAGATAAACTGTAGACCATCAGTGAACGGAAGCTCAAGTTCCTCTTTCAGTTCCTCTCTCAGAAGTTGTGATGAAAGAAACAAATGTGCAGAAATCACAATTTCTTCTCAGACGCATTCGTGACACTGTAGTTTAACCAAACGTGAGCATTTTGAATACTGTATGAATTTCCAGGGATATTTATAGCAAAATGTCCAAGCGCCTCTTTCTATTTTCAGTGAATAACATGTCAGTCTGTTCTTCACACAAAGCATCAAATGACTGCAGAAGACTTGTAAAGTCATATGACCTGCTGTTACATATTCATATCGTTTTTGGTGGTTTCTTGACAGCCATTGTATGAAATAGAGCAGCGTGAACATTCTCCTAAACTTCTCTATTTGTTTGGAACGACATGGATGTTATGTAACCCTACAATAAAAAATAAACATTCATCAACTTTCCAGTTAGTTTTCCAGAATATGAGTTGAACATTGACAGTTAGTTATATGTAGTATCAGCAATAAATGGTATTGCATGCAAATGCATGTTTAGTTGCAGCATGAGCTTCGGTAACAGCACAGCGTTTCAACACGTAGATGGCTTCCTGACCCACTGCTAGAACAAACACGCAACCCTGTGTGAAATCATATTGGAACGCTATTTCCTAATATAACCTTCTATACTAAAGATTAGTGCCTTGATACTTTCCTCAACACTGAATAATGGAGGAAAGGGAAAGTAGGAGTGTTTGAGAAACCGAACCAAGCACAATCCCCCCTGTATCCTCAAATTAATAATAATAATAATCCTCCTACTGTGCTCCGCTAAATGCCAAACAATGAACAAGCCATTTGGTTGTGAAGAATCTCTTGAAGAGTGGGTGTTTCAGAACATCATGTTCATCAGATGCATGCATGATGAATCCAGCCCTTCAATACCTCAAATATTCAACAAGATGTGAATGACCATTATTTTTGCAATTCTAATAAGTGCCACCAAAACTGCAACTCAAACTAATGCAAGCTTACTTCGTACATGAATACAAACGCATACACCAATACTCAAAACTGTGTGCAATACTCACCATCAAGTAATGACGGCTCATCAATAACTGGCACATAATTTTCTAATTTGAAGCAGTCAGTCAGGGAATAACTGGAGTTCTGGAACAAAACAGATCAGACTCAGCTTCATATGTTCACACCAGTTCAAACAGCGTACAGTAAAAACAGGACATACCAAGTTACAGCACTTTGTATTTTCGGCAGATCCGCAGAAAAACAGATTTCCATCAGCGTTCTGACTGAGCAGAGAGAGCCTGTACGGACACTTCTGAAAAATCAACAGTTCAACAGCCGTTAGTGACCTTTAACGGGACAAAAACACCAGAAGCTCCTGAAACAACACTGATAATGTTTACGATAATGTTTGATTAAACACTGTAACCGGCATTTATGTCGGCGTGTGTGTGTGTGTGTGTGTGTGTGAGAGAGAGACTTACTGATAAAGTTTCACAGAAATATATAGACTTCGATTTGAACTCAAGATATTACAGAAATGTTTTCCTCTTGTGCAGCCGAATGAAGAGGAGAAAACACTTTTTTGTTTGTTTTGTTAAGTCTACATATTTAAACCAGTAAAAATGGTTTTAAAACAAAAAATGTAATAAGCAGATTGGTAAATACCGGAGTCAGTAAAGTTTGATTCTCTAGGAAGTCTGAATATCAAAAATCTTGCATTAACATTTTCCTTAAACTCTCTTCTTAATACTTACTGGATTGGCTGAATCTTCACTTTCACCATTACAGAGACTCACATTTACCTAAATAAGGGTGCAAACAGTCTATTACAGCAAACATCTCATATTACAAGCCAAAAAAAGTTGACACTGCACAAACATAACCTTCAAACTTGATAATCACGTTACTCAAGCCATAAACTCTTAATGAGAAAAGGGATTTGAATGTATATCAATGTTTCAGATGATTTGCATCACAGCAGTTGCATATGGTTTTGCATTATCGTTTCAAGTAAAATACCAGTTTGGGTTTAAGGTCTTGTGCTGGTGTGATGGAATAAAGGGTCTCGTTTCTTCCAACCCAGATGATTTTGCTATCAGAGGTGCCGACCAGTTTAACCAAGCCACTATGGTGGTTTTCAAATGAAGACCTGGTTATACCTGAAAGAGAGAGAAAAACTGAAGATATAATATCCAAAAAGTGTGCATCCAGTTTATTAATGCACAACACCAGCTCTGGGTTGCGTTTCCCAAAAGCATCATTAGCCAACTAATATGGTCGCAAGTTCAGTTGAGGTCCTGAGGTCCAGTATGAGGTTCATAGTTGGGTCCGCACAACTCCACATAGTTGGAAACAAACTTTAAGTGGTTTGTGGGTAATTACCAAAGAGTTCACAAGAATACACGAGTTCATGAGAATACATGAGAACATGAAGTGAGGCTTTGACACAAGAAAATGTGAATATTTGACTATTAAATATTAGATTTGGATATAAAACACCGTTAACATATTTTCATGTAACATCCACCAATAAAATGTTTTTCAAACAATTTAAAGTCCCCCTTTGGTGAAAAATCCAGCTTTTAATGTTGTTTGTGTCTATGTGGTGGAAAAAAATATACTATGGAAGTCAATAGTACCAAAAACTGTCTGGTTACTGACATTCTTCTAAATATCTTCCTTTCTGTTCAGCAGAAGAAAGAAATTCATACAGGTTTGAAACAACATGAGGGTGAATATATGATGACAGAATTTTCATTATAAAGTGGAGTATCCCTTTAAGACAAACGATGTGTAAATTCATAAGTCGACACCATTGCTGAGTATTTCTCCTTAAAACTGCAGTGACCAAAGACAGTCTCAAAAACACGCTTTGAAATCGCTGGTTTCCCTTTCGAAAGGCAATCCTATTGGCCGACGACAGCCTATAACATCACTACTAGTGTTCTAACCCTAACCCGTATTCAGCACGCATTTATCACCATCAGCACACAAACTACGCTGATGTTGAGGGGATGCGCGAACACGGGTATGTGTCGATGCCCCAATTGATGAGATGTTTGCTAAGTATCTCGCGGCTGGAAAGACACCGACACTAAATGCTCCGGCCCTAAAAGGCAGGGCATACGCGGCGGCGGGTCTGGCTGGTGATGCCTTGCACACAATGGCGGTGTCGCAAGCATACCAGGCTGATCTGCAGACAGAGTTGGTCCGAATCTGCGCTTCCTCACCCCAAGCGCTTCTTGCATTAGCCCTGAGGCTGGACCTATGATGAGTTATCCCTTCAATGTACGAACCCGTCTGTGGGTCTGGCGTCGGGTGTGGTAGTAAGTGAGCCCATTCAAGCTCTTATGGCTATAAGCCTCCATTTGTAGTGTTGTTTAGGCCATCACTCAATGGGCAGCAGGTCTCCTCCGTTTAAGAGAGTTTTTAGTAAGGTTGAGCAGTAGACCACGGTTCCCTGTTAGAAAGTATCATGGGGGTGTTAGGTAGGGTTTTTATAGTTCCCTGAAGTGCCCATAGGTAGGCTATGCATACCCTTCCCAGAGGCCTCCTCTTATGTTAGAGTTGGCAGGCTTATATAGTGGGCAATGCCAATCTGTAGTAGGAAACAGGTTGGCTTTATTATATGGAAAATTCTCAAGTGAGGCCACCGTTCATCTGAGCATCAAACAGACATTCTGCGTGAGATGGCTTCCTCCTAAGCGGGGGTTATTCTACTGAGGCCAACGCTCCAGATATAACTACAGAGTCAAGCATTTGGCCCTCGTCAGGCCACCTTATACTAGAGCATCAGGTCTTCCCTCACTTTGAGAGTCGTTTTGAGATTATAGCTCTGAACTTCAGTCACATAGCATTCGTGTTGGGCTTAGTAACTAGGAAAATAGTGGCGGTCTGCTGAGCATTCTCACCTTGAGCATCTCAATATCTGAGAGTAGGTTCCTTACAATTAGATTGTTAGGCTATTCCTCTAAATCTACAGGAGTCGTCTAGCCAAGGCCTGCCTTTTGCACTAGGTGTACAAATGCTAATGGTGTTACAGGGTAGATTGCAGCATAGGTAGCATGCTATCTTCAACAAACAAAAAAAAAAGCCCCCCATGCAGATATCTCATTGGCGTTGTCAGGCCGTTGTGAGCCCCTTGAATAAAAGAATTCAAGTCATTAGGTTGAATGTTGTTGGTGGCCTCCATTTCCTTGGGTTTAGTAGAGAATGTAAAATCTGTCTTGTAAAAAATACAAGATAATAGGCCTCGACCCTGATACACTCCTCAGGGTCATACTGATAGTACTACCCTTGTTAGGGTCATTGTTTATAGTACTTTGCTACCCATAGCTCGTATGATATCACCCTTCACCACCCAAGCTCCGGTAGAGACAGATTAGTTACTCCCTCCCACTTGGGATGGTTGAGTACGCTCCCTTAGAGCCGAAGCACTGCCTGGGCTGACGCCCGTGACAGTCGAAGCTGTAGGCCTCACAGTAAGCCTCCTCGATAGTCCGGTAGCGTAAGACTACTCCCTTGCTTTAAAGGGTCGATGGCACTTCTGCTGAGTACACTGTCCTATTGGCAATGTAAACCCTAGAGCTGGAGGCGCTCCCCTTATTAGGGTCCCTTTAGAGTGCCCAGCTCCACAGGGCCCTGAAGCACTGTGTAGATCCAGGATCGAGTAGAGTTACTCCCCTCGTCTGCAAGGGATAGAAAGCGCTATGCTGAGTTCTACTCTTTAAGATGCCCGTCTCTTTGATCCGGTCTGTGAGCGATCACTGCCACTATCTGCAGTCCTCCCTATCGGATGCCTCCACTAGTGAGGCAAATAACGTTAGAGACTCTGTTTAGGAAACGGACAGGTTGTTGGTAAGACTAGGTCAGTAAATTAGACCAGGTCAGCCTCCCTGGTGGCATGTGGGGTTGACTTTATGTCCCCCTCAGAAAGTGACTGGGCTTTCGGACCCCCGGTCATATTCCCTTAAAGGAACCCCTTCCACGGAAGCTGTTGGTTCCAGGCCTTTGTGCGGGCTTGGCGTTCCCCATAGCGTCAAATCGACGCAGTGCGAGTTCCCTTTCGAAAGGGAACGTCTAGGTTACGACTGTAAGCTCTGTTCACTGAGAACAGGGAACGAGACACTGCGTCTTTCGCCATGCCTTGGGGACGCCTGCTGAACAGTCCCTTCAGACGATAAGTTGTTGACATGATCTCCAGGCTCCCCTTTTATACTTCCGGGTCGCACTAGTAGTGATGTCATAGGCTAATAGGATTGCCGTGATTAGATAAGCGTTTCAGACACCGGTTCACGTGGAGGCATTCCCCATAGTGTCAAATCGACAGTCGTAACCTAGACAGTTTCTGATGTCACAAACTGTAACCAATCAGGTCAATAGGGCTGGTCCGAATACCATTTTTTTTTAGCGTCGGTAGTAATGAACATGGAATATTCAAAGCTTTGGAGAGAGGGGGCTGAACATATTCTTCTCTCTAATAAAGGCAGGAATCTCTATGTGTCTGTCTGTGCGTTTGCATTTTGATTATTTCGAGAACCGTTCATCCAATCGACTTCACAAGGGAGTGCAGTGTCGCATTTGGTGCAATATAGATGGACACGCGAGACACATTCAGAATTAACAAACTTTTAGTAAACTACAGAACAGCGCGAGCGGGAAGCGGCGCACCTTACGCGGGCTGGGCTTATATGCTCCGAGAACGGACACTGCACTAGTGATATTAAACGCGCACACACAGGTCTGTTAGAAATACTTTTAAGGTAGTCTAATATTTTTCTGACTAACAAATTACTAACACAGTAAAGGGTAGAATTACATAAAGAAAAACGAAATTTAAATAAAGAAAAATGAAATTTAAATAAAGAAAAAGCAAAATTTAAATATAGAAAAATGAAATTTAAATATAGAAAAATGAAATTTAAATAAAGAAAAATAAAATTTAAATAAAGAAAAAAACTACATTTAAATTAAGAAAAACGAAATTAAGTTAAATTAAAAACGAGTTTAATTTAGATTGATAATAACGGGTAAAAAGCTTAATACATTTTGTTTCTATTATTCTATTTTCCACAATGTCAAAGCAACGCAGCTTAACCCAAAACACAAGCTCAGGCATGCACTTTTGTCCACACACACTCCGCTGTTCTCATGCATTCCTGTCCACACACACTCCGCTGTTCTCATGCATTCCTGTCCACACACACTCCGCTGTTCTCATGCACTTCTGTCCACACACACTCCGCTGTTCTCATGCACTTCTGTCCACACACACTCCGCTGTTCTCATGCACTTCTGTCCACACACACTCCGCTGTTCTAATGCACTTCTGTCCACACACACTCCGCTGTTCTCATGCACTTCTGTCCACACACACTCCGCTGTTCTGCACTTCGGTCCACACACACTCCGCTGTTCTGCACTTCGGTCCACACACACTCCGCTGTTCTGCACTTCGGTCCACACACACTCCGCTGTTCTCATGCGCTTCTGTCCACACACACTCCGCTGTTCTCATGCACTTCTCTGTCCACACACACTCCGCTGTTCTCATGCACTAGGGGTGGGCGATATCTCGATATTTACGATATATCGAGATATTTTTTAAACTCGATATGGATTTTGACATATCGTATATATCGATATATTGTTTATATTTAATTCTGATTTCGCCAATTTGCTTGTTTGCCTTCTCTGTGTTGTGCTCGCGCTCGCCCTCGCCCTCCTCCGCCTCCTTGCTTTTGTTCCCCCTCCCCTCGCGTGTTGTCTCATTCAACCAAGTCCCCCGAGTTCGGTCAGGCACATCAATCTTTCCCCCCCCAGCGAGTGCTTGAAGTGCATCAGAAACAGCGCGCGCGCGATCAGTTGTTGTTGGTAATTTTTTGTGTAGCGTCGCCTCTCGCCGCATTGCTTTTGTTTGAGGGCGCTTAAAACACTCACACTTAACATGCTCCCCTAGAAACGGGCCTGGCAGCTCGCGCCAGGTCTAGACACGGTGAAAGTTTCCTGATTGTGACGGATGGCCGAATTTACATGACACATTATAAATTAGCATTAGCCTAAGTTACCTATTCTGCTATATACAGTGTCAAAAAGAAGAGAAGAGGATAAAGGTGGATAAAGACAGAGGTAAAGTGATGTAATGAATGAACAGTTTATCTAATTGCATAGTAGTAAGATACTGTAATTTAATGGCAGTTATTTTTAGAGCCCGACCGATATATCGGCAGGCCGATATTATCGGCCGATATTAGACATTTTCAAAACTATCGGTATCGGCATTTATAACGGCCGATAAATGAATATTTCAAAAATAAAATAAAAACGGACGAAACACCCTTCAACCATGTTATGAGTGTTGGCGTTGTATAGTTTGTCCACCAGAGGGCACTCTACACCGTCCCTGTTGGCAACACTCGTGTATAACGCGCCACACATTCAGCAACCTGTTGATCCAGCCCGAGTCGGGCAGAGAGAACCGCGAGTGAGATCAGCGGTGAAGTGTGTTCATGGTGAGTTGGTAACGACTCACGAGACATACATTGCTTGAATAACAATTAAAAGAACATCCCTATCAGTTCTCTTAACTCAAATAAGGATGACAAAATTCGTGACTCATGTCCAGTTTTGCTGCGGTTAAATAGGCAGAGAGTGAAGCGGAACAACGCGACGTAGGCTATATTCACATAAAATGTTAACACTGCAGTTCACAAAAGTTCATAATGTGCATGTGCTTTAATGCTTTGTCGGTTAAACATTTAATTTTAAATGCTGATGCGCTGTTCTAACGTGTGCGTTTCTCAGCGCGTACATGTGAAGCTCACATGCACTAAAAGCCTTTCTAGTACCAGCGCCTGGATACTGGACTAAGTTATCTTTCGAGTATTATTGTGCTAATACTGTTAAATACACACAAGATTTACATAAACAATGTCGGTTGTCTAAAGTGAAGGCAAAATTGAGAGAAAATCTGCTTGTCAAATGCGTGTACATTAGACGTGTCGTGCTCAGCTCTTAAAGAGACAGTAGCAATTGTAAACACATTGCCGCTTGTCCTTAAAGGGATAGTTCACCCAATAATAAAAATGATCTCATTATTTACAGGCACTCTAATGTTGTTCCAACTGTATTAATTTCCTTCTAATATTTTTCTAATATTAATAGTTTGAAGAATGTGGGTAACCAAACAGTAGCTGGTCCCCATTGACTTCCAAAGGAGAAAAATATACTATGGAAGTCACTGGGGTAAATCAACTGTTTGGTTACCCACATTCATCCAAATAACTTATTTTCAACAGAAGAAAAAAACACAACTTGAGAGAGTAAATTATGACAATTTGAATTTGTTGTCAATTTGAATGTGAAATTGTTGTTTTTGTTCAAAGGACTAAACATTTAGTCTTAAAAAAAATCTTAAGTTTGTATTTTTATACATTTTAATTATCAGAACTTTAATATATTTTGATGTTCCTCTGTTCTGTTGTGACAATAAAAGAAACAAGTTTCTTTTTAAAATGCATTATCATATTATTTTAGTTAAAACTCATAAATAACTACAAATAACTAATGTTATGGAAATTTGTTAATGTTTTGTTTCTGAAAAAAAAATAAAAAATATCGTCCGATATATCGGAATATCGGATTTTAAAACCAACAAATATTTGTACCAGTATCAGCCTTCAAAATCCTTTATCAGTCAGGCTCTAGTACCCATCAAAAGTTTGTACACAACAATTGTAAAGTGTGTCCAAACTTACTGTACTATAATACACATAAATAATATTGCTACTGTATTATAATATACACATAAATAATATCGGCCGATATATCGGTATCTGGCTTTTTTTATCGGTATCGGCATCGGCGCCCAAAAATCCATATCGGTCGGGCTCTAGTTATTTTACCTTAAACTTTATGCTAGCAGTTGTTCTGAGTTCCCCAGAGGCCCCAGACAGTGTGATTTTGTAACAATCATGTCAATTTTTAGATGCATTTTTATCACTTTTTTTTAAATTAATGTTTTACTCTACAGTTGTGCAGTTTTGGGGGGATATGTGGCATTTTTTTTTATTTATTTGCCAAAATTAGTAATGATATTTCTATACAGGTTTATTAAAAATAGTGCAATATGTATTATTTCTTCCTTTATTTTACAGTTAAATTATTATTTTTGTATACAGGGATTTTTTTTTTTTTTTTAAATGTCGCAGAAGCACTTTGTTCCTACATGAACTGCCTACCTATTTGCACTTCAATAAAAAAAGACTTTGTGGTATTTGGCATATGTGTTTTTGCAGTAGTTTTCGGGGGGTTATATTTCCTGTAAAGATATCGAGATATATATCGTATATCGAGATATAGCAAAATATATCGAGATATATTTTTTGCTCCATATCGCCCAGCCCTATCATGCACTTCTGTCCACACACACTCCGCTGTTCTCATGCACTTCTGTCCACACACACTCCGCTGTTCTCATGCACTTCTGTCCACACACACTCCGCTGTTCTCATGCACTTCTGTCCACACACACTCCGCTGTTCTCATGCACTTCTGTCCACACACACTCCGCTGTTCTCATGCACTTCTGTCCACACACACTCCGCTGTTCTAATGCACTTCTGTCCACACACACTCCGCTGTTCTCATGCACTTCTGTCCACACACACTCCGCTGTTCTCATGCACTTCTGTCCACACACACTCCGCTGTTCTCATGCACTTCTGTCCACACACACTCCGCTGTTCTGCACTCTAGCCAGAGAATACTCCCGTTGCAGGAACACTTTAGTAGGCCAAGAAGAAGCAACTATATTTATTAAGTATAACGAAGTTGAGTTCCTTCAACTGTTCATCCTATTAAAAATGGCTAGGCTATATAAGACTAGATGAACCGCATGGCGGTACAAAATATGACCGCCGCTCAGGCCTGCACTGGCTTTCCACAAAAATAAATGACGTGGAGCAATTTGGCTGTATTGCGTGTTTATGTATATACCTTAAAAAAGTAGTAGTATATGCATGTCTTTGTGTGTGTGTGTGTGTCTGTGCGTGTATGTATGCGTGCGTACATGTGTGTGTGCGCGTGTGTGTTTGTGTGTCTGTGCATGTGGATTTGTATGTGTGTGTATGGGTGTGTGTCTGTGCGTGTGGATGTCAGTGTGTGTGCATGCTTGCGTTTGTTTGTATTCCTGCATGTGTGTGTGTGACAGTTAGGGTTGCCAACTTCAGAAAAGGAAAATGCGGGACAATCGTGGTTATTTATAGGAAAATGAGGGACACTCAAAATATTTGTACTGTATCACACAGTGTACGTCATTTCAGTGTCTGCAGTTAAGTATGTGTTTAAAAGGTTATCAGACATAAACATTTGTCTTGCTTAACCTATTTATGTATTTAATTCTAAAAATAATTTTAATGTCATACATGAAAAAAGTCACATTACAAACAAACCATAGTTCAAAATAACAGCATTTATCTAAAATAAAAAGCTTTTTTAACATTATACACTAGGCTTACAGTTCAAAAGTTTGGGGTTAGTAAGATTATTTTTTGGGAAAAAAAATAAAGTAATTGCCTACTTTTATTCAGCAAGGATGCATTACATTAATCAAAAGTGACAGTTAAGATAATGTTACAAAAGCTTTCTATGTACTTTCTAAAAACATTAATAATAATCAGAAATGTTTTTTGAGCATATTATTCCCTCAGGTAGATTACATGTTTTCTTGCGTGGCTGGATGTTAGACTCATGAACAATAATCACGTTGTTTGCATTCGCCAAAATTGATTAGCCGAAATCAAAACGTGGACAGTGAAAGGAAATTACCGTTAGCGCAAGACGAGTCAGGCTTGAAGCGGAAGCGACCAGACGGCAGAGGATGTTCGCAAATCAAACAATGATTTGTCTCAAAACAGTGATTAAAAAAAGCTGTGATTGGATGATGACAGGTGTCGGTGATCATTCTCAAGTGTCGTGGTCAGCACTGCTGCTGTTGCTGTTGTATCAGTCAGTGGTTTATCAGCTTGTCAAAAAACGGGACACGGGAGGTCACACACGGGACAAATAAATTAGGCCCAAAATACGGGACGTCCCGCCTAATTCGGGACAGTTGGCAACCTTAGTGACAGTATCATCCTAAACCAGCAACCCTTCGCTCAACAGCACCATCTACAGGCCGATGAGTGTACAGTCACTAAATGTGCACATAAATGAATTTATTTTATACCCCCCCATGGATGAAATTCTACGAAACTTAGCATACCCCCAGAGGATGTCAAGTTAATCATACACATGAAATATGGTGCAGTTCTGAACATCTCAACTGAAGATAGGGGCGATTAAAGCAGACAGGTCAACGTGTGATCGTCAATGAGTGGATCTCTGAGCTGCTGTGAGTGCGTGGAGGCGGGTTACATTTGCATATTCATAAAACCGCTAATAGGCTGACTAAATGAGGCACCGGTGTAGTAATAAAGTCAGAATTGCAAGATATAAACTCGCAATTCTGACTTTAACACAATTGCGAGTTTATATTCTTTCTATCCGAATTGTGAGATGTAAATAAGTGGCACTTATCTTTTGAATTGTTTTATTCCGTGACAGAAACAAGCTTCCGTATTATTATTTTATTATTAATATTAAGTTCCACTGGCCTTTAAACCAATCATCTCTTTCTCTTTACTACTAGTAGGCTAGTTACAGTGTTAAATAAACATGAATCAACATCAGTAGGAATGTTGAAAGATACAGAACAACTCACTGAAATCAATCACGTCTCAAGTAATCAGTGTTTCAATCGCAGAAAAATGACAATAAAACATCTTGTAAACTGTCACATTTACCTCAGAAAAGCCATTCAGTGAACATAGCATAGTGAGCTAGAAGCATTACTTTAGAGAGGAGCATTTTGCTATAGGCACTATATTACATATCATTATATTTTTACTCTTATATCGTTAGAAAAATATGTAAGAAAAACCACCTTATAGCCTATTAATTGTATAAAATCAGTTAATATCCTATTTTTATATTATAGCAATATTATAATATTAATATTATTTAAAAATAATTTAAATGATATTAAAATAAGTCTCCCTCCAAGCTGAACTCAAAAGTTGGCGTTATATATATATATATATATATATATATATATATATATATATATATATATATATATATATATATATATATATATGTATGTATGTATGTATGTATGTATGTATGTATGTATGTATGTATGTATGTATATATATATATATATATATATATATATATATATATATATATATATATATATATGTATGTGTATATATATATATATATATATATATATATATATATATATATATATATATATATATATATATAATATAAATTGTAACGGGTTGTAACAATACCCTAATTTCACGATTCGAGACATATCACGATACTGAACTCACGATACGTTATTATTGCGATACTCCAAGACATATAATAAAAGGTTAAGAAAAATTTTACTGTTGATTAAATGCTAAATTTGATATAACATTGTGGGTGTAAATGAATAGGCTTGGACAATGGTGACACCAGAATAAATATATTCATGATTCTGAACCTGAAAATACAGAATTATTTTAGACGAATATGCTTGCACTCTTTCACTGACTAGATATATTTAAAATAATGTAGGCCACTTTTAACTGGTAACATAAGACTAATAACATAAGCATTATCAAGACCCACTCATATTCCCCCATTATTATACATTATATTCAACATAATATATTGTAGCATAATGTAGTACTGACTCTGAAAACTTAAATTTTCTCACAGGGTAATTTTTATTTTGGGTGAACTATACACAATACATATTGTCACTATCCACAATACATATTGTCACTATCCACAATACATAGGCCTATTGTTGCATTTTTGTATTACGATATATTGTGACACCATATATTGTCATATATATATATATATATATATATATATTATACATACATAGTTGTATTATTACTGACTGTAATATAGCCTAAACAAACACACACACACACACACACACACACACACCCAAACTTTTTGACCACCGTGTGTGTGTGTGTGTGTGTGTGTGTGTGTGTGTGTGTGTGTGTGTGTGTGTGTGTGTGTTTGGTTGTTGTTGTTTTTTCATCACAGAACGATCTTTTTAAGAATACAAGAAAATGTTCGCTCACCTTCCTTTTTCACTGTCACTCGAGCATCATAATGCAGTTTTGTTGAACAAACACATGAAATCCACATCAACAGCACACAGAAACACATCCAGTCCATCTTTACTAGCGAGTTTTGACCAGGTTTTGAGAGACTGAGTGAGTTTTTAAAAGTGCGTCCGTTTAAACTTCCTCACAGAGTTAAAGCAGAAGGCGCGGTTATCTTCTCTCTCTCTGTGTGTGTGTGTGTGTGTGTGTGTGACACGCAATTGATAAGTGGGATGATGCTGTAGTTCTTCATCTGAATGCCAAGATAACTGTAATTATACACTCAGTTTTATAATAAATACAAGACAATGCTGCCTGACATACGCTACTGGTGTTCTCATTTAACTCGAAATGTGTGACGAGTGACGAGTAACAACCATCCGCGATATGGCAGTTAAACATTTATACAATTTACCGAATTAAAATAAATAAGAATTAGAATAAATTGAATTTAAGTAAGCTAAGAGCGCGAAATGACACCATCATCATACATGTCAGAGAAGACGCGTTATGTACGATATGTAAGTTACGAAATAGTTCATGTAGAAAGTAAACTTTCCCAACACTGGCTAAATCCATTATAAGTTACCAAATTTTAAAATGAACTAGTTCAGTTCATACTTCATACGTCAAAATTCCACACAGTTCCAAAAAGGAACTAGTTCATAGTTCGTTTTTCCATATGTTGCTACAATCAATTTTTTTCCCCAAAAAAATATTCCCACTGCCCATATAGAACCACAGACAGCAATTATTAAAAACGTGCTGCTTGAATGGTCTTTTTTTAATGAGGAATTATTAAAAGAAAAACAGGACAGTAGTTCTTAAGGTGCAAATGTTTTTCAATTTTAATAATTTTAGTAGGCCTACATACCTACTAAAAAGGAATACTGGAATCCTGGAAAAATATACCAGGCAGGTTCAACAATTGCGGATTGTCTTTTCCTTTCAAAGTTTGCACAGAAATGTAAGATTTTTCCCAATCCTCGCCGACCTTGTCATGAAACTCGTGTAAATGATCATACGACGCCTCCTCGCTGCTCTGTCGCCTATGTTTGTCGCCTATGCGGCTTCTTGTTTTGATTACGCGGCGGCGCGACACTGGTGGCTGTGTTGCCAGATTGGGTGTGTTTTCCGCTACATATTAAGGCCGGTTTACGGT
>NC_138228.1:1467802-1472802 GCF_964197995.2 Scardinius erythrophthalmus | reverse complement strand
ATCTGGCCCACATGCAGCGTGGAATGATGGCACTTGGGTGCATCACTCCTGTTTGCCAGATCTGGGCCACAAGCAGGCCATAGGAATGCCACACATATCAGCCAAGAGCAAAGAAATAAACCAGAAGAACTGGACCTTATCTGAGCCGCAAAACCTGTGTATATTAAATATGGAGTAATTTCAGCCTTAATAAGCCTGTTAACAAGCAGAATCACTGAAGGAAAGAAGAGAACGGAAAAAGAGACGAGCAGAAACACAAGAACTACAACTGACTTCAGCCACAGCCTTAGATGAAATCAGCTGAAGAGAAAAGAAGACATTAAATCTGTGAAGATCTCAGCAGAGGAGGATTAAACAACTCCACAAACAGCTTTACCAGCTTCACTTATTACTAACCAGACTGACTTTATTTCTGTCAGATGTCTACAAAAGTTTTTATTGAGAATTAACAGAGGTTTAACTCTAATGTGTTTCATTTGAAGTCACCATAACAGTGATCGGTGTTTCCATAAGTTGGGCTCTTAACTCTTATTATACCATTTGTCTTTTTTGGCCACTGTGACAGTGTGTTTGTCAAACACATTTGCAGCAGCAAAGAAAGCTAAAGTGAAATGAGATCAGGTGATGATGGTTACCTGTTGATGGATTTATAATCATCATGAAACAGCATGATTCACTGAGATTTTTATAATCTAACAATTGTGTTGTTCCATTAATATTTTCACATCACAAACCCTGTGTTACTGCAGTATGAGATCCAGCAATAGTATAACAATCAGTTAAGATTTTAACAAACATGAGCATACAAAAGTCAGTTTAATATGACACACACAGACATCAACAATCAGCGTATGAATCTCAACAATGGTGACAATCAAAAGTACCTTGCTGCAATGCATGCTGGGTACCAGCATAGTACAAAACTCCCAGCATGCATTGCAACATGAATAAATTATGCAGCTGAATTGTCCTATAATTTTGTTTAATTCTAAATATGTGCTTTTATTTTTTGCTGTTGTTTTTGTTGTGAATTAGTATCTGATTGTTGATATCTGTGTGTGTCAGCATTAGCTTAGTTGTTGATCTCATGTTTATTAAAAGATTTAAACCAACTGTTATAATATTGCTAGAGCTCATGCTGCAGTAACACAGGGTTTGTGATGTGAAAATATTAATGGAACAACACAATTGTTAGATTCAAAAGACATCAGTGAAACTGGTAACCATCATCACCTGATCTCATTTCACTTTAGCTTTCTTTGCTGCTGCAAATGTGTTTGACAAACACACTGTCACAGTGGCCAAAAAAAGACAAATGGTATAATAAGAGTTAAGAGCCCAACTTATGGAAACACCGATCACTGTTATGGTGACTTCAAATGAAACACATTAGAGTTAAACCTCTGTTAATTCTCAATAAAAACTTTTGTAGACATCTGACAGAAATAAAGTCAGTCTGGTTAGTAATAAGTGAAGCTGGTAAAGCTGTTTGTGGAGTTGTTTAATCCTCCTCTGCTGAGATCTTCACAGATTTAATGTCTTCTTTTCTCTTCAGCTGATTTCATCTAAGGCTGTGGCTGAAGTCAGTTGTAGTTCTTGTGTTTCTGCTCGTCTCTTTTTCCGTTCTCTTCTTTCCTTCAGTGATTCTGCTTGTTAACAGGCTTATTAAGGCTGAAATTACTCCATATTTAATATACACAGGTTTTGCGGCTCAGATAAGGTCCAGTTCTTCTGGTTTATTTCTTTGCTCTTGGCTGATATGTGGCATTCCTATGGCCTGCTTGTGGCCCAGATCTGGCAAACAGGAGTGATGCACCCAAGTGCCATCATTCCACGCTGCATGTGGGCCAGATCCACATTCCACAAGTGCCAGATGTGGGCCGGATCTGGGTCGAAACAATGTTGCTATCTGGGACAGACACTGAATAACTTTGTTACCTGCATGTGACTAAGGGGTTCTTAAAGCTGCTCATTTGTACACTCTAGGATTTGATACACTTGACTTGGGGTTTAGTTTTCTTTAAAAGTTCTTCTTGGGGCTAATATCCAACTAGGTGGATGTTCATGAAAATATTTTCCTAAAAATGTTGGTATATTGAACCATATTTGCACAAAATATTATTTTGTGTTAATAAAATTTCAAAATTGTGTTATATTTTCCTTAGTTTTTTGTATATTTCCTATCCTAAAGAGCCTATATTATGATTTTATTTTACTTTATTTAATTTCACAGTGATATTTAATCATAAAAGAGATCTAAAGCAATAGATATGTCAGTATAACACAGTTTGTCAATGTTGAGATTTATTTTGCATAATTATATTTTTTCAGCACGTTTAAATGTAAAATTAGTAATTTTCAACCTACATGGCACTGCTATCATGCATTTTTGTGGTCAGGGGGCATGCCTGTTTTGAAAAATAAACATTAGAATTGGTGCCCTTTTTGATACCAATTTTCTGCCCGCCTCACGGACTAAGAGAGAAAGAGTGTGTGTGTGTGTGTGTGTGTGTGTGTGTGTGTGTGTGTGTGTGTGTGTGTGTGTGTGTGTGTGTGTGTGTGTGTGTGTGTGTGTGTGTGTGTGTGTGTGTGTGTGTGTGTGTGTGTCAATATTGTATTTTGTCACTTTGGATTAAAAGTGTTTGCTAAATGCATGTGTGTGTAACTGGCCAAATGACATTGTGACAACTTGCCCCGACCTGAGGTTTACGATTAAATACCCTTCTGAAAGCTTGTGTCCCAGTTTACTCGATTTAGAGAGGTTTTGGAGACCATCTTAACCAGTTGATATCAGTAAACCGTTTTTAGCCAAGTTTACCACCACTAGGCTACATTCGGGATATGACTCGAGACTTATTCAATTTTACCCGAAATATTATGTGGAAATAACATAAATCCGACGCTTCTATAGCCGAATCTCACCGATTTTTTAAAATGCATTTCTTCACTAAGTTGAACTGTCTCGTTTCTTCATCATCATCATCATCATCATCATGCATCAGCGGTAAACCCAATTGATTTCTCCGGTGCGCGTGCCTAGCGCGCGTTCACGTTTGGCTCGTTTATAGTCTGTGGACGCGCGTGAGTTCAACCGTGAGCACTCAATAGAGAGCATGACTGCAGACCAGACAAGTCAGATTTGAGGAGTCAGCAGTCTCTGAAAACATGCATGTGGAACTTGAAGGTAAGAACAATATCAGCATGATGTTCATTTTGTGTTTCATCTGTTGAATGATTATTGTGCATATGTTATTCTTCAGTTCATAGTGGAAGAAATGTCATGCATGAGTTTTTATACTATAGGCTCTATAAAGGCAACCGCAGCACCATACGTAATTATTTAAATGTATAAGATGTTTAAAATCAATTTCACTTAATGATTGACTTGGTTGTATTTTCACAGATATGCACATGATAAGAGTTCTTAATAAATATACTAGAATACAGATGTGTACAGGAGACACAACTGGCATGTGATTTCATATTTGACTGTTATGGATTAGATTAATTGAGTCATCATAAGCATCATCATGATCTGTGTCTGAGGTCTGACATCAGCTCTGGTTCTGGTCATGATGATGATGCTGTGAACTCAGGATCATTTCCTCTGCGCCTTTAATGCGATCAGCGATGATGAGGTGCATTCTGAAGGAAAGGAAATGCAGTGAACAAACCTCACTTATTATGAGTCTGTGTGTTTGCCTCATAGTTTTCACACTGAGGAATATTATCACTTCTTGCACTTTAAAAAATGCCTCTCTTACTTAGTATTTTTGTCTTGTTTCCAGTCCAAATATAAAAAAATTCTTAAATAAAATTACAGAATTTCTTATCTTGTTTTCTGATAATAATAATGAATTAACATTTTTTTTTCTTGTTTTCCATTTGAATTAAGATTTTTTTTTCTTGTTTTCCATTTGAATTAACATTATTTTTCTTGTTTTCCATTTGAATTAACATTATTTTTCTTTTTTTCCATTTGAATTAACATTATTTTTCTTACCCCATTGGCAGATAATTTAGCTTTTTTTAAACAGAAACTCACTTAATTAAAAAAATGTTTAATCAGAAAACTAGAAATAATTTCTTATGTAATTTTACTCACCAAGTAAATGCTTCTTGATTTAAGAATGTTTAGATATTTGGACTGGAAACAAGACAAAAATACTAAGTAAAGAAAAGCATTTTATGCGGTGTTCCTTTAGCGCATTACAGCAGAATATTTAAAAAATGCCTCTCTTACTTAGTATTTTTGTCTTGTTTCCAGTCCAAATATCAAAAAATAATTTCTGTACTGCTTTGGCACGACCAAAAGTCTTAAATCATGATGTGAGTCATTTGAATTATTGTAAAATCACGCTGCAGTATATATATATATATATATATATATATATATATATATATATATATAATCACGTTTTTCCATCACACCATCTAGCCCTCACTGTAAAGATTATTTTTCAAAGATTAATGGAGTTTGTTTTACAAGAAAAAGAGTGAATTCAATTTTGACTCTACAGATAACAGGGAAAAATGCCCCAATAATCAATAGTCTTTCTACTTCAAATTTATTACTTGCTATTTCTTTTCAACTGAGGCTTTCAGCTTTACATTGATTATGTGTGTTTGTTTATTTCACTAGTGCATCTCCAGATCTTATTGGCTGTTGGTTTAGCCGTCCTCTGTTTCTGTCTGGTGATTGGCTGCATAATCTGCTGTCGGCATCGGAAATCCAATCCCACGAATGACAAGGAGGCGGAGCTATCCTTACCTCCTCTACCTGCGGATCATGTGACCCTGACTCTTAGCCCCGCCCCTTCCATCAGCACTCAGCCAATCAAACAGCAGTATGAGGAGCTTGAGGGCGATGTCCTTGACTATCCCAGCAGCCCGACGCCTTCAGAAGACCTTTCCTCCTCATCTCTTCCTCACGCTTCGAAGTCTCGTTTCAGTCTACGTCGACTCAGTTCCCCCGACGTTTCATCAAAACATGCCGTTCG
>NC_138228.1:1447802-1457802 GCF_964197995.2 Scardinius erythrophthalmus | reverse complement strand
TAAGTTAAGTAGTAAAATTACTAATATTAAAACTGATCTTAATGTACAATCATGATTTTGTCGTTTTAGTGCTGCTTGTAGTGTTTGTTTCACTAGTTTATCTTGAACCGGAATGACACGTCAAATGAAGGAGGAAGGTTTTAAAGATTCCAGTTAAACTAAAGCAAACGATTTCATTGATTTAATTGTTTGTTTCACCTGTTGATCACTTCATGCTGGAGTTGCGATAAACTCTGCATTGAAAACTTCAACACATCAGTTTAAGTGATAGCAGAATCATGTATTTTGAGATCCAGCTATTTATAAACCTCCAAATGCTCACGGAAGAGTAAATGGAAGCCACAGACTGTATTTTAATGCAATTGCATGCATGCAGAATGGCCTTAATGTGTCTGTCGCTTTCTGAATATTTGTCTTTCTGCATTGGATGAAGATTTTAATGTGCAGACTGAGTGTATTCAGTGAAGTCGAGAATGAACACACTGTAATGCAAACGTGTTGAGCTAATGCTGGTTTAAAATGAATGAGCTCCAATATGAAAGAATGATAAAACATTATGTTGTAATGAAAAGAACAAAATAGTTTTAAAGGTGCACCATGTAACTTGTTTTTGCTTCACTTATCTTCAACTGAAAGTAGTGAAGATTCTGGTGTTTTCGAGGTATATCACGGTATTTATTTATTTTTTATTTTTTGTATGAGTTTATAGTGGTTTATTTAAATGTCAGAAGGGCATAGAATATAAAAACATTATAATATCAAATACAAATTTACTTAAGGTAAAATGGTGGTAATTAAATAAATTTATAACACTTACAATTTACTTAATGTAATCAAATGGAAATTCAATAATTCCTTTATTTTTTGCAAGTTTACAGTTTAAATTTAAACATATAAATACTTGTGTGATACTGCTTAAAAAATAAGTTTTAATTATTTTACATTATATTATTATTATTACTACTACTACTACTTGAAATACACTACTGAGCAATTGTAATATTTCTAAAGTCAAAAAACTTAGACGGAACTTTTATTTTGACGGGTTGTCGTGAAGACCTGTGTGTATATGATGTGATGATAGTTTATCAAATGAAGTGATGAAATTATGAAGTGACGTTTACATGACACCGTTTTCAACTTAAAACGTAAAACTTTTATGTGTTTTGGCTGTTCACTTACACGACAGCAGCGTTTTGGGAGCCTGAAAACGCAAACTTTTGAAAACAGGATTCAATGTGCAAGTTTTTGGAAACGATCCCGTTATCCTCTCCGTGTAAACAAAAAAATGCGACTTTGTGAAAACTGTGATGTCATGCATGTTACGTGTCTATAGTGACGTAGTGCTTCTAGACATCACCACCTACTGGCCTGGAAGCAGAATACAGCGTTTTTAATCGTCTTCATTCATTATGCAGCTCAACTTTTGATTTATTCATCCAGAAATTCTGTGACGTTCCGCATTCCGTGGTTCATTAATGACCATTATGATTATGAATTAGCTTTTTCTGTGTCTTTATCTGATGTGTCCATTTATTTGGGTGTAAAAGTCGCATGATGCACCTTAAACTTGGTCGTTGAAGCATGTGTATGTTGCACTGTTATGGACTGACTGAGCACAGACGTTTGTTATAGGTGTAATTTAAGATCATATTATAGCTATAACTGCACAAAGCTTGTGCAGCCCTCGGCTAACATCGCACAATCAGTAACGATGTTTAAACTGATCCTTGACCAGCTTGTTTTCCGTCCTTTCCAGTTCTGTGTAAGTGCACTCATGCGTCTCTGTGACACATTGAAAAGAGGTGTGTGCAAAAAAAAACTAATTTCATGAGATTCAGCCGTTTGCAAAACTACACACAGATCTGTTGCTTGTCAAATGGTCTGATATTTATAAAAATATGAATATAAGAGAGTCTTTGTCTGTTTTTTTCCTCCATCAGGTTTTTTTCTTCAAAAGATTAAATTTTTAAATTCAGTTTGTGCCTTTTTACTCAAATTCTGGTTCTGATTTTATGAGTGAGTGAGTGAGTGAGTGAGTGAGTGAGTGAGAGAGAGAGGGAGGGAGTGTGTGTGTGTGTGTGTGTATGTGTGTGTGTGTGTGTGTGTGTGTGTGTGTGTGTGTGTAGAGAACGAGTGTGTGCGTGTGTGAGAGAGAAAGTGTGAGTGTATTTGTGAGACAAAGAGTAAGTGTGTGTGTGTGTGAGAGAGAGTGGTCTGATATTTATAAATATAGAGCTGGTAAGTCCCGCCCCTTCCGTAAAACCCCGCTGGACCTCAAAGTTGTAAAACCGTCAATGCAAGTGAATGGGGGAAAATAATTATTTTCTGATCCCGTTTGAATTGTGCCATGAATTGAACATATGTTGTCTGTGAATTTTTTATATAATTTTTCATGTTATGAGTTTGACAGTAATTGGTATGATTCTTCGGCTAGCAGTTGTGGAAAAGACATAACGAGAAAGACTACATGTCGCCTATGTGACGTCACCCCATAAAATTGACTTACCCGTGGTTTTCCCCAACCTCAACGATTTTGTTCTCTCCCTGAAAGAAGGCGATGAAGTGCATCAAAGACACAGCCATGTTTAGCGGGATCCGTGAGCTAGTGTCCGTGTGCGAGTGGTGTTGACGTTTCAAACGCGTCGAAAGCAGCGAGAGTTGTAGTCCACAAAGTGCTCTCACACAAAGTCTAACCGTATCAAACTTCTACCCGCTAAATTCTAGCATTCTTTACACGAAAAGTTATATAAAAAATTCACAGACAACATATGTTCAATTCATGGCACAATACAAACGGGATCAGAAAATAATTATTTTCTCCCATTCACTTGCATTGACGATTTTTCAACCTAGAGGTCCAGCGGGGTTAGCGGAAGGGGCGGGACTTACCAGCTCTATAAGAGAGTCCTTGTCTGTCTGTCTGTCTGTGTGTGTGTGTGTGTGTGTGTGTGTGTGTGTGTGTGTGTGTGTGTGTGTGAGGGAGGGAGGGAGGGAGTGTGTGTGTGTGTGTGTGTGTGTGTGTGTGTGTGTGTGTGAGTGTGTGTGTGTGTGTGTGTGTGTGTGTGTGTGTGTGTGTGTGTGTGTGTGTGTGTGTGTGTGTGTGTGTGTGTGTGTGTGTGTGTTAGAGAACGAGTGTGTGTGTGTGTGTGTGTGTGTGTGTGTGTGTGTGTAAGAGAACGAGCGTGTGTGAGAGAGAAAGTGTATGTGTGTGTGTGTGTGTGTGTGTGTGTGTGTGTGTGTGTGTGTGAGAGAGAATTTGTGAGTGTATTTGTGAGACAGAGTGTGTGTGTGTGTGTGTGTGTGTGTGAGAGAGAGAGAGAGAGTGGTCTGATATTTATAAATATATGAATATAAGAGAGTCCTTGTCTGTCTGTGTGTGTGTGTGTGTGTGTGTGTGTGTGTGTGTGTGTGTGTGTGTGTGTGTGTGTGTTTGTCTGTGTGTGTGTGTGTTTGTCTGTGTGTGTGTTTGTCTGTGTGTGTGTGTGTTTGTCTGTGTGTGTGTGTGTGTGTGTGTGTGTGTGTGTGTGTGTGTGTGTGTGTGTGTGTGTGTGTGTTAGAGAACGAGCGTGTGTGAGAGAGAACGAGTGTGTGTGAGTGTATTTGTGAGACAGAGTAAGAGTGTGTGTGTGTGTGTGTGTGTGTGTGTGTGTGTGTGTGAGAGAGAGAGAGAGTGGTCTGATATTTATAAATATATGAATATAAGAGAGTCCTTGTCTCTTCTTTCTCTCCAGTGAAAGGTCACGCGTTCTCTCTTCGGTGATTCACTTGTTCTGATTCTCCGTCGGTTCAGAGTATCGATCGTTCATCGCCGCTGTCTCTCGAGATCGATGTCCCATCATTCCTGCACTCAAGAGGTCAGAGGTCACGATCGGTCAGAATACACCAAACTCACAGCAGCGTCTGAGAGCCTCGAGCTCAGTGTGTTTCCATCCATCTGTGTTCCTGTGGGTTATTATCGCATACAGATATGCTGCAACACCAGATGCACATCATTTCTAAAAATGCACATAAAAAACTGATAATGTTTGTCTGGTGAGAAGTCATGCACATAAACCACCACAGAAACACTTTTAAAGCGAGACACGGCGGGCAAAACAACTTTTTTCTGGTCAATTTTGAGATTTTGGGCTATTTGTCTTCAATAACATGTCTTCTTTCAGACTTGTGGTGAAAAAAAGTCCAAAATACACATTTAGGTCTTTATTTTACACTTTATCTATTTGCGTCTGTAGATTTCTCCTAAATTCAACAAAAGTTGGCGTTGTAAATCAACTTTATTTTTAATTATTATTATTATTATTATGCTTGCAAACAATACAAACATGACAAACATGGTATACAATTTTGTAACACAATTACAACACTGTCAATACAAAATATAACTATGTACAATGTCATCTGAACATACAAAATAGCAGTGCATAAGACAAATAAAAATAAAGAGCAATAGCAAAAACAAAAAAAAGATCATTTTATACATCATTTAGTGTACACAAATTAAAGTCATTACAATTTGAAATTGTTTTAATTGCTTTCTTATTTACTGAGGATGAAATAGTGTTAAGGTACATTTTAAATTCTTTTAAAAAAAAACAAAAATTGGTTTGTTATTGGTAAATTTACATTTATGGATATAAAATTTGCCAATAGAATAAATTAAATTAATAACAAAGCAGGCTTTTTTTAAATTGGGGTCAGAATCAAAGTATCCCAAAATTGTCTTTAAAGGTTATTGATATATCTTGCTGGATATTATCTTTATTAAATATTTCAATATTTTTCCATAGTTGTTCAGTATAATGTTAAACAGTTGTTGTAAATCAACATGCTGCTCTGCGATCGCTGTCTGCACGTCATCACATCCTGTACAGTGTTGTCGGATCCAAATATGGTCATTTCCTTTTTATCAGTAACCAATCGTGAAAGTACAATGGGGCATTTAACTCTAAAGCGAAATCTCATTGGCTGATGTCAATTTTAAAGGCCGTTTTAATCAAAAAATTTTTTTCCTCATTCTCTGAGCCCGAAATCTCCACTTCAGCAGCTCTTACACACTCTACACACACCACACTTTCCAGCTGTATTCCTATCTATATTCTTAAGGTTTTTACAGAGGGGTTTGTTCGTATATCATTCAGATTCTGATTTATACAACATTTTATACCTAAAAACGGGCAAATATGATTTTTTTTATGGCTGTTGACAGTTTTTTTCTGATTAATGGAGTGATAAAGAGATCTCCGAAATCCCCTCTGTAAAAACCTTTGACTTTAATATGTCAGCAAAAATGAAACAATAATATTGAATCTGGCTTTATCCAATGTTCAGATTTCTCTTCTGGAAATATATGCAAATTAGTGCATATTTAATGAGAGAATACCTAATTTGCATATTTAAACATATATATTCTAAAAACTTGTAACACAAAAGATATTTGTCTTAATGTCAGTAATCAACTGGGGAATTTTCATGCTGATATCTATTAGTTCATCTTTTTTTCCCCTTAAACTCAATAAAGTCATGTGACTTCGCCTCAGCAGAGGCTGTGATTGGTCCGCTGTCCAGTTATCCAATCACATCGCAGCATGTCAAATGTTGGTTTGGTGTTTCTGAAACGCCGGAGTCGAAGTGTGTGATCGGAAAGATGGAAACGCTGCTTTATTCACTAATGTTTATGCGATATTCCAATTTTACGCAGTTCTATTCACAACTTTGAATGGAAACATAGCTAATGACATCACCTAGTGATGATTACCATATGATTACCATATTCATGAGCCATGGCATTTACATGTGGTTCTCCAAAGAATACTTTAGTACTTTTCAGTCTGAGTTCGTGTTTAGTGTAAATCCACAAATCCACCGGTGTTTCCTCAGTTCTCTGGGGTTTGTGACGGAGTTTTCCTTCAACTTCTGTTCGGATCATTTGAATTTCCTGCGAAATATTCCTTCCCACAAAACAGAAGTCGCATCAGATCAAAACAAAACTGTCTAGTGTTCAAACCTTTTAAAATATGTCATTTTATCATGTACATATATACACTATGATTCAAAAGTTTGGGGTTTGGTGAGATTGTATAAAGTGTTTCTGAAAGAGTCTCTTCTGCTCACCAAAGCTGCATTTATATGATAAAACAGTGAAATATTATTCTAATGTAAATCAGCTGTGTTCTATGTGAATATACAGTAAAGTGTAATTTATTCCTGTGATCAAAGCTGAATGTTCAGCATCATTACTCCAGTCTTCAGTGTCACATGACCCTTCAGAAATCACTCTAATATGATTTTGAACATTTTTGCATATACAGTAAATACACACAATGTGCAACAGGATTATGAATGCTCACAATATTGAGTTTTCTCATTTCAGAGGCAGTGTGTGTGTGTGTGTGTGTGTGTGTGTGTGTGTGTGTGTGTGTGTGTGTGTGTGTGTGTGTGTGTGTGTGTGTGTGAGTTTGTGAAGCGTAATGGACAGACATTACACACAAACATCATCCGCTGTGATTATGAACACGATGAGTAAATCACGTTATCAGAACAGGAGTGTGAAGTCAGGGTTTTTGTGGTGTGTGTGTGTGTGTGTGTGTGTGTGTGTGTGTGTGTGTGTGTGAGAGTGTGTGTGTGTGTGTGTGTGTGTGTGTGTGTGTGTGTGTGTGTGTGTGTGTGTGTGTGTGTGTGTGTGTGTGTGTGTGTGTGTGTGTGTGTGTGTGTGTGAGAGTGTGTGTGTGTGTGTGTGTGTGTGTGTGTGTGTGTGTGTGTGTGAGTTTGTGAAGCGTAATGGACAGACATTACACACAAACATCATCCGCTGTGATTATGAACACGATGAGTAAATCACGTTATCAGAACAGGAGTGTGAAGTCAGGGTTTTTGTGGTGTGTGTGTGTGTGTGTGTGTGTGTGTGTGTGTCCAGGTGCAGTTCCTTCATCAGATCTGGAGTGTGTGTGTGTGTGTGTGTGTGTGTGTGTGTGTGTGTGTGTGTGTGTGTGTGTGTGTGTGTGTGTGTCTGGGATGTTTTGTTTGTGGGGAAATTTATGCAGAGATGTTCCTCGTCTATAATACTTCATCTATAGATCATGAGAGTGTCACGTCGCCTTTGACTCGTGCAGTTAATGATGTGTTAGACAAACTTCACTCTGATCTGATTTAAACAGCGATACGCTACAGAAGAACAGTCGAGTGTGTCGTGTCGTTTTATCAGCTTTTTATTCTTTATTCATAGAAATTGTGTTTAATATTTCCTCTGGTTTTGATTGACAGCTGAGTGGACTCCTGATGAGAAACCTGACGGAGGAAACTAAACTTTGTTTGTACAGCATAAGATCATAATCATATCTAATATCATGCTCCACAAACAAGGTTTTGTTTCCTCCCTAAGGTTTTTCATATATGTATATAATGTGTGTGTTGTGTTTGCTACGACATCTGTGTGTCAGTCAGTGCTCATGTCTCTCATGTGTTTCTCATGATTTGTTCTCTTTGAAAAACTGCTTGTTTAATGATTATTAATGACCTCGTGTAAATAAGGAAGGAAGGATGGATAAGTAAGTAAATAATCTCATTGTGTGTAGATGTTTTATGACGTGCTTTTGACAGTTTCCCCTCCAGAATCAGATCCTGGATCTAGAAATGTGTGATTAACTCATAAAACACGGATATTGTAAAGAATCAAATCAAGAGCAAATCAATGAGGAGAAAAAGAGACAGAAATTAAACCGTTCACACACTGTTATTATTAATACTTCAAATGTTGAAATGCATGACTATCAATAAACATATATGATTATGATCATGATATCATATCACCAGTTTTACTTCCTGTTTTTGATGACACACACACTGTCACACACAGACACACACTGTCACACACACACACACACACACACACACACCTACACACACACACACACACACACACACACTCTCTCTCTCTCTCTCTCTCTCTCTCTCAGAATCACAGGATCTTGTTTCAGATGGTTTAGCGCCCCCTGCTGATCGCTGACGTCACTGTTATTTTTTTCCAATATTCCATTTTATTTTGATGTTTTTACTTGAAGTAAATGAATGAGCATTTGGATTTAGAAGTGCTTGTTTAGTAGATTGTGTACGTGAGAAGAGCGTGTAAATCCTCGCCCCGCATCTGTTGATGTTTATCATCCTCGTTTCTGAAGTTTCTCAGCAGTTTCTGCTCATTCTCACTCATAAACACGACTCGTTAAAGACTGCGGCCTCGTTTGGAGCTTGTGGGACAATTTGTTTCATATCCATCTAAATTCCTATATTTCCCATTAACTTAATGAACTGAGTTCAGGATGTTTCTGCCTTCCTTTGGTTATGAACAAATACAGTCAAAAAATGACGTTCTTCCACAGTGTTTTCCAGCACAAATATAGAAACATTCTTAAAATGAAGTGAGTTTGTGTTTAAAACAAGAACTAATATCTGCCAATGGAGTCAGAAATATAATCTTGTTTTCCCTTTGAATGAAGTTGATTTTTCTGACTCCAGTGACAGATATTAGTTCTTGTTTTAATGTTTGTGTTCGAGGAATTAATAAAAGATGCAGCAAATTCTTCACTGGAAAACAGAAATCTGTTTATCACTATAAAACTAATGAATTCTTCATTAGCATAGAGTTGTTTCTCTCCTTCTGTGACTTTATCTATTAAATTCTCTGTAAGTTCATTTGTGGCCGCATTAATGTTTTTATTGGTGTTTCATGAATCTTGTGTGCAGTTTTGTGAAAGACTCTAAAATCCCAGACTTCTGTGTGTAGTGTAGATGTGTGTAGTGCAGATGTGTGTAGTGTAGATGTGTGTAGTGTAGATGTGTGTAGTGTAGATGTGTGTAGTGTAGATGTGTGTAGTGCAGATGTGTGTAGTGCAGATGTGTGTAGTGTAGATGTGTGTAGTGTAGTGTAGATGTGTGTAGTGTAGATGTGTGTAGTGTAGATGTGTGTAGTGTAGATGTGTGTAGTGCAGATGTGTGTAGTGTAGATGTGTGTAGTGTAGATGTGTGTAGTGCAGATGTGTGTAGTGTAGATGTGTGTAGTGCAGATGTGTGTAGTGTAGATGTGTGTAGTGCAGATGTGTGTAGTGTAGATGTGTGTAGTGTAGATGTGTGTAGTGCAGATGTGTGTAGTGCAGATGTGTGTAGTGTAGATGTGTGTAGTGCAGATGTGTGTAGTGTAGATGTGTGTAGTGCAGATGTGTGTAGTGTAGATGTGTGTAGTGTAGATGTGTGTAGTGTAGATGTGTGTAGTGCAGATGTGTGTAGTGTAGATGTGTGTAGTGTAGATGTGTGTAGTGCAGATGTGTGTAGTGTAGATGTGTGTAGTGCAGATGTGTGTAGTGCAGATGTGTGTAGTGTAGATGTGTGTAGTGCAGATGTGTGTAGTGTAGATGTGTGTAGTGCAGATGTGTGTAGTGTAGATGTGTGTAGTGCAGATGTGTGTAGTGTAGATGTGTGTAGTGTAGATGTGTGTAGTGTAGATGTGTGTAGTGCAGATGTGTGTAGTGTAGATGTGTGTAGTGTAGATGTGTGTAGTGTAGATGTGTGTAGTGTAGATGTGTGTAGTGCAGATGTGTGTAGTGTAGATGTGTGTAGTGTAGATGTGTGTAGTGCAGATGTGTGTAGTGTAGATGTGTGTAGTGTAGATGTGTGTAGTGTAGATGTGTGTAGTGTAGATGTGTGTAGTGCAGATGTGTGTAGTGTAGATGTGTGTAGTGCAGATGTGTGTAGTGTAGATGTGTGTAGTGTAGATGTGTGTAGTGTAGATGTGTGTAGTGTAGATGTGTGTAGTGTAGTGTAGATGTGTGTAGTGTAGATGTGTGTAGTGTAGATGTGTGTAGTGTAGATGTGTGTAGTGCAGATGTGTGTAGTGTAGATGTGTGTAGTGTAGATGTGTGTAGTGCAGATGTGTGTAGTGTAGATGTGTGTAGTGTAGATGTGTGTAGTGTAGATGTGTGTAGTGCAGATGTGTGTAGTGTAGATGTGT